>NW_018480054.1:394786-485218 GCF_002113885.1 Mizuhopecten yessoensis | reverse complement strand
TGTACTCCACAATGACAGCAGTATATGAAGTAGCAACACCTCAAACCTTTGTAGCTGTACTCCACAATGACAGCAGTATAAAGTAGTAACACCTCAAACCTTTGTAGTTGTACTCCACAATGACAGCAGTATAAAGTAGCAACGCCTCAAACCTTTGTAGTTGTACTCCACAATGACAGCAGTATAAAGTAATAACGCCTCAAACATTTGTAGCTGTACTCCATTATGACAGCAGCATCAAGAAGCAACATCTCAAACCTTTGTAGCTGTACTCCACAATGACAGCAGTATATGAAGTAGCAACACCTCAAACCTTTGTAGTTGTACTCCACAATGAAAGCAATATGAAGTAGCAACACCTCAAACCTTTGTAGTTGTACTCCACAATGACAGCAGTATAAAGTAATAACGCCTCAAACATTTGTAGCTGTCCTCCATTATGACAGCAGCATCAAGAAGCAACATCTCGAACCTTTGTAGCTGTACTCCACAATGACAGCAGTATAAAGTAGCAACGCCTCAAACCTTTGTAGTTGTACTCCACAATGACAGCAGTATAAAGTAATAACGCCTCAAACATTTTTAGCTGTACTCCATTATGACAGCAGCATCAAGAAGCAACACCTCAAACCTTTGTAGTTGTACTCCACAATGACAGCAGTAAAAGTAGCAACACCTCAAACACGCCTCAAACATTTTTAGCTGTACTCCATTATGACAGCAGCATCAAGAAGACCTTTGTAGTTGTACTCCACAATGACAGCAATATGAAGTAGCAACACCTCAAACCTTTGTAGCTGTACTCCACAATGACAGCAGGATAAAGTAGCAACACCTTAAACATTTGTAGCTGTACTCCACAATGACAGCAGTATAAAGTAGTAACACCTCAAACCTTTGTAGTTGTACTCCACAATGACAGCAGTATATGAAGTAGCAACACCTCAAACCTTTGTAGCTGTACTCCACAATGACAGCAGTATAAAGTAGTAACACCTCAAACCTTTGTAGTTGTACTCCACAATGACAGCAGTATATGAAGTAGCAACACCTCAAACCTTTGTAGCTGTACTCCACAATGACAGCAATATGAAGTAGCAACACCTCAAACCTTTGTAGCTATACTCCACAATGACAGCAATATGAAGTAGCAACACCTCAAACCTTTGTAGCTGTACTCCACAATGACAGCAATATGAAGTAGCAACACCTCAAACCTTTGTAGCTGTACTCCACAATGACAGCAATATGAAGTAGCAACACCTCAAACCTTTGTAGCTGTACTCCACAATGACAGCAATATGAAGTAGCAACACCTCAAACCTTTGTAGCTGTACTCCACAATGACAGCAATATGAAGTAGCAACACCTCAAACCTTTGTAGCTGTACTCCACAATGACAGCAATATGAAGTAGCAACACCTCAAACCTTTGTAGCTGTACTCCACAATGACAGCAATATGAAGTAGCAACACCTCAAACCTTTGTAGCTGTACTCCACAATGACAGCAATATGAAGTAGCAACACCTCAAACCTTTGTAGCTGTATTCCATAATCGACGAGATTCCTCACATCAGTTAGTACTTGCAGTTTATATATTAATTTGCAATGGATTTAAGAACACCATCCAAACAGGATAATGAATCATACTTAATAAAACCCAACGTGATGTCAATAATAAGATGACGTCATATATCTGCCGGGATGGAATATTGGTAATTTGTTCTGAATTTTTGCTTACATTATTTCGTAACAATGTTAATCAATTATCGCAATTTGATGAAGCATCCTCATGCGACTTTAACCTTGTTGACATTTAATATTTGTTTTTTCTTACACTTGATGAATATCATATTATATAACAGTGATGGTGGCGAGTTTTAAATCATTTGAATACTGTGAGTCATGAACAAACACATTCACACTTAATTGTATGTGGCAGTGGAGGTAAAAATCGAATCATTATCTTACAATCTATACTTCCGTCTCTATGAGTGAAAATTCAATCTTATTTCATATAATTAGCCATAAGGAATCACAAACCACAGGTTTCCCTTCAGCGTCGAAATCTCCATCACCAAGAAAATCGTCATAATAAACCATATCTGTCCCCATTGGCATAGCCCCCTTCAGCATTATAGTTGTAGCATTGTTCTTCAGTACGCTGCCTAAGATATCCATGGCTGTCTTCATTGTCTGTAAAATAGAAATAAAGTAAGAATAGACGAGTATTCTTTCACGCATACGGAAGACACTGTAATATCGCGTATGACTTTGTATTTGCACATTTCCAAACATGAACTACGTGCTTAGTTAGGCTATAGAGACATGTATGTCGTTATTACCGGTGAAAAGGTAAGGACACGTAGGTGGATGTTAATTTTGGTCGGGAGGTAACTAGATGTAGGGGATATATTATATTTGGAGCGTACTCCAATACACAGTCGAACCATTTAATAGTGTTCCTATACATTGTGCCATATCTTTGTTGTTGGATTGGCGGTCACAGGCTTATCATTAAGTCAATAAACCAACAAAATTCTAAAAAGGACACCAAGTATTTGCAATGATTATTGTTGCATACGTGAAAGTTGGAAATGAGTTTTGAGTCTCCATTGCTCTTTTGGTTTTAGAGTTGCCACTGTTCTTTTTGCCTTGGTATATATCCTGATCCTCTCTTTGTGTTTAACAGTGCAGTACAGAGTGTAAAAACAAACAACGGCATTACATACAGAAAACTCGATGTAGTTAAATTAGTTGTGAAACTACTGAAGGTACGTGGAATCACATGCTGTTGTACACAAGTGCGGTGGTAGACAGGCGTTTTCTTCCGTAGTGAAACAGAATGCTGAAGGAACTTACGTGTTGATGCATGCAGCTGTAGGAAACATGTTGTGAGAAGAACCCTGAAGGATGCGGTGAGGCAAACCGTTGATGATAATACGTGGTGAGGCAGGGCCCTGTAGATTGGATGCGTACATGGTGACACTGTCCGTTTTAGATACTTACTTTATGACGCAGGCCGTTGTTGATACATACGTAGTGGGGAAAGACGTTAAAACGCGTACGTGTTTAGGCAGAGCTTTCAGGATACTTACGTGGTAAGGCAGATCGTTAAGGATAATTACGTGGTGAGACAGACCGTTTAAGATACTAACGTAGTGAGGCAGACCGTTGTAAGTATAACGTCTCAGTAGTTGGTTGTAAGTCCTAGCCACGAACCAATAGAACTCAATAGCTGACGGGTAGTAGGTCAGAGCCAAGTCAGGCCGACTGGAGAAGTTTGTGTTGATTTGGAAGGCTATCATTGTAGACGTGTTCAGGTAGATTTGCTGGATTTAAGAAAAATGTCCACATACATAAATTATGCAGCCAGTGATAATTACGTAAATGTCATGTTTCTTTCTTGTAATAGCTGGACATGACACATTTCTTAGAAGAATTCTGATCAATTCTAGAATGAATCTGCCGCCTCCACACCGATGTGTTCTTCATACGACATATTTAGAGTTAATATACAATTAATTATGAACAGGGATCTTTGAAACTAGATGCCCTTTACCTCTCTTTTTTGTAAAAGTTCTGTCAGCATCATATAAAAAGACAATCATCACATAATTGTTTAATGTCGTTAGAAACAATGGTTGAGTTTGAGGTCAGGAAATACAACACACATTATAAATAGATGTATCTAGCAACTATTGTCGTTTATTTATGTTCTGATGATGGACCATTATTCTATTCACCTGCATATCTGGATCCTCCAGGACCTCCGCCGTGACGAGTCCCGTCAGAATACTGTTTGTGATTCCATATAAGGCGTTGGCCGCCACAGTGATGTCGACGTTGTTAACGTTACCTGGGGTTACTACACCACGGTAGTACTGGGTCTTAATGTCCTCGAGGTCCTGTACCTGTAGTCAATATACAGCACGCTCCGACTGTACATTTTGAAATCATGAAAGAGGAACTATCAGAAATACACTAAAGATAATATCAATTTTCATGCGGCCAGTAAACAGATTATCAACTGGTTATCAAGCAAACTGGTTCTTTTTCAATCTCTTTATGTCCATATCATGGACATGTGAATCAAGTGATACAGGCGGTTCTTTGGTTTTTATTATTGCAATAAGACAAATATAAC
The DNA here is from genome assembly GCF_002113885.1 of Mizuhopecten yessoensis. Lineage (NCBI taxonomy): Eukaryota > Metazoa > Mollusca > Bivalvia > Pectinida > Pectinidae > Mizuhopecten > Mizuhopecten yessoensis. The sequence goes on along the minus strand of NW_018480054.1, from coordinate 481,070 downwards.
ATATACGAACCCATGTTGTAACTAATGCTACATCTTCATTCTTTGACTTCGCAAGTTCCAGAAATTTACGCATGTACACGTAAGTCCTTGTGTCGATGGTATCCACACGCTTGTTCCCAGACAGAGGCCGGTAGGCGTAGTGTTTGATCGCGCTGAATACGGAGGACAGATTGGAGTTCCGGGACTGCCACAGCGCATTGGATTGTGGGAATTCTCCAATGGCTTCCTTCAACAATGACCCCAGACCTAGGTTCACCGATGTGTCGTCAAAGTCTGGAGGTATTCGGAACACACGTTCGTAGCCTGATCTGAAAAAAGATTACATGCACAAACTAAACTCTTTTATGATGTTTACATAATGACATAGTTTACAATGAAGCTTGCGTTATTGTTCTTTGCATCATTAGTATAAACATTGACTGAACGAAGTTCAGTTATTATTATCGGTTTGATTGAGAAAGCATGAATTGAGGTAAAATTTGATATATAGACGAGCGTGATTTAAAAATTTGCCAGTCACATAAATGTCATTAATGGTCAGCTGATATTCAAATTTGCAATTTTCAAATTTTCAAAAAAAACTACATAATGAAAAACCATAAACAGTCAAAATATATAGATTTTTTTCTTCTAATCAACAATCGACAAAACATATGAGGAACTGTTCAAGAGATCTGAATGGTTTGACTTTTTGGAGTATCATAAAGTATTCACTAGATATGAAGGGTTTGGCTTTATGAGGTATCAGTAAATATTCACTAGATTTTGATGTTTTGATGTTTTGATGAAAGATAAGCAAACACGGACGAGTATATCCCCTCACTGTAACATAACACCATGTCACTACTGTCATCCTATTGGAATCTATCCCATAGCCTTAGTATTGCAACAAACAGGAAAACACATCATCCCATCTTTCAAATGCATTCTTGATGAACCATTTATCAACAAAAATCCGATATCAGGGTAGATTATCTCCCTTTACTAGTCACCGAACAGACTTAGTTATGCGTATTCGAACGTTTGCAGACATGCGCAAGCTTGAATCCCTGTATACAAAAGAGTGAGATTCAGCACATGTATTGTCAATACTATAATTAATAACGGTATACTCATTCATAAAGTTTAAGTAAAACTCAAATAAACAAAGGCAGCTTGTATTATTAATTTGGGATTTTAATTTCATGGAAATCATCTTGAATTATTAAAACATCACTTGAATCGGAGGCTTTCGTGTATGCATTTGTGGACATTTCTGTTTATTTAACAAAATCCTGAATCATTGCAGCCACTGGGTCATACTCTAACGATGACACCCATAGCGCGGTTACTGCCATTTTCTTAGGTATATGTATTTAATGTAAAACATAAACCTTAATGAATGTAATTCCAGCTAACTACAAGACCAGAACGGCATAGATCAACGTTACATGCGTGTCTTTACTTGGAAGCCAGAAGTCTTTTCATGATATCGACGACGTCCTTCAGTCCCAGCTTCTCCATCTCATTATACACAGCGTTCCAGTCGACGAGATCAGTGGCATTAAACATGGCCAGTAAGTTGATGGGAGAGCTGACCCATGCCTAAATGAGACAGACACAAATGCATTGTAAATCATCTTCACAGCCAAACCATATCATTCCTGAATAGTGCTGTGCTATTTCTTATTGTTTTGTATAAGAAATATAATAAGGAAATGATGTTTTAATAGATTTCTAGTTATATAGTCACTAAACATAAACACAATTATTTACTGTTTCTGTCTTGATAACGGAGCGAATAACACCACAGCGTCAACACACAAGGACGGGGCCTACGACAAAGAGAGCACAACAGCCTCAACAAATAAGGACAAAACTTACCACAACATCAACACCACAGCCTCAACAAACAAGGACAAAACTTACCACAACATCACCACCACAGCTTCAACAAACAAGGACCGAACTTACCACAACATCACCACCACAGCTTCAACAAACAAGGACCAAACTTACCACAACATCAACACCACAGCCTCAACAAACAAGACCCAGACTTACCACAACATCAACACCACAGCTTCATCAAACAAGACCCAGACTTACCACAACATTACCACCACAGCCTCAACAAACAAGGATCAAACTTACCACAAAATCACCACCACAGCTTCAACATACAAGGACCAAACTTACCACAACATCAACACCACAGCTTCAACAAACAAGAACCAGACTTACCACAAATTCAACACCACGGCCTTAACAAACAAGGACCAAACGTACCACAACATCAACACCTAAGCTTCAACAAACAAGGACCAAACGTACCACAACATCAACACCACAGCTTCAACAAACAAGGACCAAACGTACAACAACATCAACACCACAGTTTCAACAAACAAGGACAAAACTTACCACAACATCACCACCACAGCTTCAACAAACAAGGACCAAACTTACCACAACATCAACACCACAGCTTCAACGAACAAGAACCAGACTTACCACAAATTCAACACCACGGCCTTAACAAACAAGGACCAAACGTACCACAACATCAACACCTAAGCTTCAACAAACAAGAACCAAACTTACCACAACATCAACACCACAGCTTCAACAAACAAGGATCAAACTTACCACAAAATCACCACCACAGCTTCAACATACAAGGATCAAACTTATCACAACATCAACACCACAGTTTCAACAAACAAGGACAAAACTTACCACAACATCAACACCACAGCTTCAACAAACAAGGACAAAACTTACCACAATATCAACACTACAGCTTCAACAAACAAGGACCAAACGTATCACAACATCAACTCCACAGCTTCAACAAACAAGGACCAAACGTACCACAACATCAACACCACAGCCTCAAAAAACAAGGACCAAATTTACCACAACATCAACACCACAGCTTCAACAAACAAGGACCAAACTTACCACAATATTAACACCACAGTTTCAACAAACAAGGACCAAACGTACCACAATATCAACACCACAGCTTCAACAAACAAGGACCAAACGTACCACAACATCAACACCACAGCTTCAACAAACAAGGACCAAACGTACAACAACATCAACACCACAGCTTCAACAAACAAGGACCAAACGTATCACAACATCAACACCACAGCTTTAACAAACAAGGACCAAACTTACCAAAATATCAACACCACAGCTTCAACAAACAAGGACCAAACGTATCACAACATCAACTCCACAGCTTCAACAAACAAGGACCAAACGTACCACAATATCAACATCACAGCTTCAACAAACAAGGACCAAACTTACCACAACATCAACACCACAGCTCCAACAAACAAGGACCAAACGTACCACAATATCAACATCACAGCTTCAACAAACAAGGACCAAACTTACCACAATATTAACACCACAGTTTCAACAAACAAGGACCAAACGTACCACAACATCACCACCCCAGCTTCAACAAACAAGGACCAAACGTACCACAACATCAACACCCCAGCTTCAACAAACAAGGACCAAACGTATCACAACAGCAACACCACAGCTTCAACAAACAAGGACCAAACTTACCACAACATCAACACCACAGCTTCAACACAAAAGGACCAAATTTACCACAACATCAACTCACCCGGAAAGATGGTACCCCTAAAGTCGACAAGCAGACAATGTGAAAGGGGACAAATTGATATAAGATTTATAGGAAGGAAATAGTATTTTCGACTCAAATATTGAAATATTGTAGAACTTAGCTTAGAGCTTTGTACATTGTGCTGTTCCCTATTTTAAGAAACACCTTTAGGACGTTTTCAGTGTAAGGAGAATATCTATTGTTTTCATTAAATGATGTAATAATTTCACCAACAGAGGTATATGAACTGCATTATGGTATGATAAGGTAATAAACCTAAAGACAAGTGACCTAGCTCACACCGCACTACCGAAGGACAGCTGTAACAAAGGTATAAATATCAGAAGTAGAACACCTGCTGACAACGATATGAACACACACAGAACATAGTGGTTTACTACCTATTGCAACCTTGTGGATTAGATAAGAATGTGCTTTCGATAAATACATTTTTGAAATAGCAGATTTTTTCGAGTAAAATTACTTATCATCTAAACAGAAATTAAAAATTTATGAAGAAAAAACCTTATCCCATGACTTCACTAAGACAATGAATATACTTCCGAAAACATTGCTATTTGTTTACATTTATCGCATTGCGCTACCTTGGTGCAAATCAAGTGTATAATAACTACATTTTTATAAGATTAAAGGATTAAAACAGAAATGTGATACTTCAGGTAATACAAATAATTTTATCACGTATCAAACCTTAATGTTATATTATAGAAATCAAACATTAATTTATAATAATCAGGTATTCAATATTAAAATAACATATTCAGTATTCCGTATGAATTCGTATCGGTTAGCATGTATTATATCAGGACATACACAATATGGAAAGACAGTAAAATACTTTTGTAAACTTATGGTTATTTGTGAATAAAAGTGTCGATATTGACGTAACTGTGTCGTCAATGTTAATGAAAGTCTTATAGAAGTCTAACGTCATCCGAAGTTTGTTCTTTTTTATACGGCCTCACTCAATGCAAGACGGAAGAAGCTTCTAAATTCACAGATCCATTTGCATCCATAGCCCTATGGATACAAATCCTTCTGGTAGTGCAAAATAGCGACTTGCAGCGGAGATATAGACATTCATCAATTAATATATATAATATATCCGACACCAATGCAATACATAATGAACTGAACATCAATATAAAGTGTTAGGTGTCAACACTAAAGCTTGTCGAACCTATATGTTGCTTAAAGGTTGCTAACCGTGACTTACTTTGTATGAGTCATCGTACTCCTGAGGCCAAAACGCCATGATGGAGTTAGTATAATTGGCGTTTTTGTCGTTGTGATTGTTCATTAGAATCTCTACAGACATATTAATCTGCTCTTCGGAAGGCTTTGGTGCCTTTCCATAACGATGGGCTTCAAGAAGGCATGATGTAATCCAGGCAGTGGCAAACATATTATTGTCAAACACTTTAAATTCGTAACGTAAAGCGCTCATATCAGGGTTTCCATGAAAATACTGACGGACATCACTTTCATAAATTCCACGAAATTTTCCCCAGACCAATGGCGGTATTGAAGGAACGGTTCTTTGTACCTGCATCGATTTTATCATTTTGAATAGTTCCGTAATAGTTTTGTTCACTTCAGCACTAGTAGGACTAGTTATAACGGCAATACAACCTAATATAACTAACAACATCTTAGTGCCCTCCATGGTTAACGACAAACCACTCTCCACTCAAGATTCGCAGGGACCACGTCTTTGATATCTCCGGATTTTATACTGTGTTCTTATCTTCTGCCGACCAGGCCAGACCTTAGTCTCGACACCTTATCATGAACCAACTATTTAATAAGTGATTTCGACCCTGTCAGTATCTTCTGGTGATAATGCTATGTATTTCTTTTTATTTTGGTATTTTATTTTGCTTTCTTTTTCTGAATTTTTATTTTCTATGTGTTAAGACGTCATGATACATTTATGTTATGATGATGTTGAAATCTTGATTGTATGAGTAAACAAAAAGTCTGAAAACGAACAGTTTGAGAAAACATTTTGAAATCTATAAAATATTGATGTGTTTTATGCTATCAGACCATCACGCTGAATCCGTCTAGACATTATAATCATTATGTATTTCAACAAGAATGACGAATTGTATGCTGGGGTAGTTTGGGGTAGTTTAAACATAGTCATTTGTCATACTGTAACTGTTTAGGTGATATATACTTGACCAGTTTAGATGTAGATATCTATCGTACTATAACTGTTAAAAGATTGATATATTGATCTTGTTTAAACGTAACGTCTGTCGTTCTATAACTGTTTAACGAGATCATACCTGACTAGTTAAAATCATCATAGGTGGAACAAAACATAAAGTTCCCATTTGAAATCAATGCTGAGAGATATCTGAAGGACAATATAGATAATTGAGGTACAGCATAAATATCTGAGTTAAAGTATAAATATATGAGGTACACTTATGTATCTGAGGTACACTTATATATCTGTAGTACACTTATTTATTTGAGTTACACTTATTTATTTGAGTTACACTTATAAATCTCAGGTACAATTATATATCTCAGGTACACTTATATATCTGAGGTAAACTGATTTATCTGAGGTACACTTATATACCTGAGGTACAATTATTTATCTGAGGTACACTTATATATCTGTAGTACACTTATTTAATAAATAAGTGTACTACAGATATATAAGTGTACCTCAGATAAATAAGTGTACACTTATATATCTGTAGTACACTTATTTATTAAATAAGTGTACTACAGATATATAAGTGTACCTCAGATACATAAATATATGAGGTACACTTATGTATCTGAGGTACACTTATATATGTGTAGTACACTTATTTATTTGAGTTACACTTATATATCTCAGGTACACTTATACATCCGAGGTATACTTATATATCTGAGGTACACTTATATATCTGTAGTACACTTATTTATTTGGGTTACACTTATTTATCCGAGGTACACTTATATATCTGAAGTATACGTATTTATTTGAGTAACACTTATATATCCGAGGTACACTTATATATTTGAGATATACTTATATATCTGAGGTACACTTATTTATCTGAGGTACACTTATCTTATATATCTGAGGTAAACTTATTTATCTGAGGTACACTTATATACCTGAGGTACACTTATTTATCTGAGGTACACTTATATATCTGTAGTACACTTATTTATTTGAGTTACACTTATTTATCCGAGGTACACTTATATATCTGAAGTATACGTATTTATTTGAGTAACACTTATATATCCGAGGTACACTTATATATTTGAGATATACTTATATATCTGAGGTACACTTATTTATCTGAGGTACACTTATATATCTGAGGTACACTTATTTATCTGAGGTACACTTATATATCTGAGTTACACTTATATATCTCAGGTACACTTATATATCTGAGGTACACTTATATATCTGTAGTACACTTATTTATTTGAGTTACACTTATATATCTCAGGTACACTTATACATCCGAGGTATACTTATATATCTGAGGTACACTTATATATCTGAAGTACACTTTTATATCTGAAGTACACTTGTTTATTTGAGTTACACTTATTTATCTGAGTTACACTTATATATCTCAGGTACACTTATATATCTCAGGTACACTTATATATCTCAGGTACACTTATATATCTGATGTACACTTAATTATCTGAGGTACACTTATATATCTGAGGTACACTTATATATCTGAGATACACTTATATATCTGAGGTACACTTATATATCTGAGTTACACTTATATATCTCAGGTACACTAATATATCTGAGGTACACTTATATATCTGAAGTACACTTATATATCTGAGGTACACTTTTATATCTGAAGTAAACTTTTATATCTGAAGTACACTTATTTATTTGAGTTACACTTATTTATCTGAGTTACACTTATATATCTCAGGTACACTTATATATCTCAGGTACACTTATATATCTGAGGTAAACTTATTTATCTGAGGTACACTTATATATCTGAGGTACACTTATATATCTGAGTTACACTTATATATCTCAGGTACACTAATATATCTGAGGTACACTTATATATCTGAAGTACACTTATATATCTGAGGTACACTTTTATATCTGAAGTAAACTTTTATATCTGAAGTACACTTATTTATTTGAGTTACACTTATTTATCTGAGTTACACTTATATATCTCAGGTACACTTATATATCTCAGGTACACTTATATATCTGAGGTAAACTTATTTATCTGAGGTACACTTATATATCTGAGGTACACTTATATATCTGTAGTACACTTATATATCTGAGGTACACTTATATATCTGAAGTACACTTGTTTATTTGAGTTACACTTATTTATCTGAGGTACACTTATATATTTGAGGTATACTTATTTATTTGAGTTACACTTATATATCTCAGGTACACTTATATATCTGAGGTACACTTATATATCTGAAGTACACTTATTTATTGGAGTTGCACTTATTTATCTGAGGTACACTTATATATCTGAAGTACTCTTATTTATTAAAGTTACACTTATTTATCTGAGTTACTCTTTTATATCTCAGGTAAACTTATATATCCGAGGTACACTTATATATTTGAGGTATACTTATATATCTGAGGTACACTTATTTATCTGAGGTACACTTATATATCTGAGGTACACTTTTATACCTGAAGTACACTTTTATATCTGAAGTACACTTATTTATCTGAGTTACACTTATATATCTGAGGTACACTTATATATCTCAGGTACACTTATATATATGAGGTACACTTATATATCTGAGGTACACTAATATATCTGAGGTACACTTATATATCTGAAGTACACTTATATATCTGAGGTACACTTATATATATATATATATATATGGGGAACACTTATATATCTGAGATACACTTATATAGCTGAGGTGCACTTATATATATATATATATATGAGGTACACTTATATATCTGAGGTACACTTATATATCTGTACACTTATATATCTGAGGTACACTTATATATCTGAATTACACTTATATATCTGAGGTACACTTATTTATCTGAGGTACACTTATATATATAAGGTACACTTATATATCTGAGGTACACTAATATATCTGAAGTACACTTATATATCTGAGGTACACTTATATATCTGAGGTACACTTATATATATGAGGTACACTTATATATCTCAGGTACACTTATTTATCTGAGTTACACTTATATATTTGAGGTACACTTATATATCTGAGGTACACTTATATATCTGAGGTGCAACAATTTAGTTAACTGAAGTACAGCGACGTTATTACGCTAAATATACCGGGCATTCCTTCTTCGGTATTATTTTTCATATCAGAATACGCCAGAACACAAGGCATGACATAGGTATTTACAATTTAATCAAAGATAACCATCTATCCATCAATCTCAGGCCTCGATCAGCTACCCAGACGTTCACACGCCTACACTACTCAGACCTCGATCCAGCTACCCAGACGGTCACACGCCTTCACTACTCAGGTCTCGAACCAGCTACCCAGACGTTCACACGCATTTATTACTCAGGCCTCGAACCAGCAACCCAGACGTTCACATGCCTTCACTATTGAGGCCTCGAACCAGCTACCCAGACGGACACATGCCTTCACTACTCAGGCTTGGAACAGCTATCCAGACGGTCACACGCCTTCACTACTCAGGCCTCGAACCAGCTACCCAGACGGTCACACGCCTTCACTACTCGTGCCTCGAACCAGCTACCCAGACGGTCACACGCCTTCACTACTGAGGCCTCGAATCAGCTACCAGACGTTCAAATGCCTTCACTACTCGTGCCTCGAACCAGCTACCCAGACGGTCACACGCCTTCACTACTCAGACCTCCAACCAGCTTCCCAGACGGTCACACGCCTTCACGATTCATGTCTCGAACCACTCAGGATAATATACACTCAGGATGATATACACTCAGGATAATATACACTCAGGATGATATTATACACTCAGGATAATATACACTCAGGATATTATACACTCAGGATAATAATATACACTCAGGATAATATACACTCAGAATATTACACACCCAGGATGATATACACTCAGAATAATATACACTCAGGATATTATACACTCAGGATATTATACACCCAGGATAGTATACACTCAGGATAATATACACTCAGGATAATAATATACACTCAGGATAATAATATACACTCAGGATAATAATATACACTCAGGATAATATACACTCAGGATATTATAAACTCAGGATAATATATTATACACTCAGGATAATAATATACACTCAGGATATTATATTATACACTCAGGATATTATACACTCAGGATAATATATTATACACTCAGGATAATATACACTCAGGATAATATACACTCAGGATACTATACACTCAGGATACTATACACTCAGGATATTATACACTCAGGATAATATACACTCAGGTTATTATACACTCAGGATAATATATTATACACTCAGGATAATATACACTCAGGATAATCTACACTCAGGATAATTTACACTCAGGATATTGTACACTCAGGATAATTTACACTCAGGATATTGTACACTCAGGATAATTTACACTCAGGATAATTTACACTCAGGATATTGTACACTCAGGATAATTTACACTCAGGATAATATACACTCAGGATAATATCCACTCAGAATAATATACACTCAGGATATTATACACTCCGGATAATAATATACACTCAGGATAAAAATATACACTCAGGATAATATACACTCAGGATAATATACACTCAGGATATTAAAAATGAACAGTAGTGGCCCTACAATAGATCCCCAATATCAATTGGGAGAAAGTCTGACAGTACACCGGAGAAACTTACACCTTGTGTCCTCCCAGTGTGGTACGATTTGAGAGAAATTAAGGCTGAAGTTGATAAACCATATGCATTAGGCTTATGCAAAAGAACACTATGGTTAACTGTATCGAAAGCCTTACGAAGGTCAATAAAAACACCACCAGTAAGATACCCTTCGTCAATATTGTTTAGCCATTTATCTACCACATTTACCAGAGCGGTCTCTGTTGAATGGTTTGGTCGTAAACGTATTATGCACATGCCTTTCTTATATTTTACTTAGACCTACCAGTACAGAGACCGGTCTATAATTGTTTACAGATGTGGGGTCACCCGCTCTAAAAATCGGAGTGACCTTTGTTCTTTTCTATTCTGAGGGAAAGACACCTTTGGATATTGACATATTGAATAAAAAGGTAAGTGGAGATACAAAACTTCTCCTACACAGTTTGACTGATATACCATCTAAACGTGTGGCTTTGCCATCAGGCATGTGTTTAATTTGATTGCTATAATACTTGGAATGCTATATGGCATCTCAAGGTTGCTCGTTTTATCTTGGATTTAGATTGGAGGAAAAGAATAACTTTTGTTGAACTGGAAAATTTAAATATGTTGAATGTACGCAATAAAGTGGCCCAACTGAGATTAAACCGTGTTTTATTTATTAATTTTCATGAAAAATGTCCAGCGTATACGAAGGAAGGTTTTGAAAGGAACGACAAGAAGTATACAAGATCAAGCCAGTATAACTTTTATATACTTAATATAAGTTGGGTAGAATCCACGTTTTTCTCTTACAATGCAATAAAAGATTGGAATGCATTAGCAGAAAAAAACATGGCTACCAACAACTTACACAGGTTCAAAAAATTCTGGTCAAACAACATTTTTACATCAAAGTTCAGATCTGAACAAAAATGTGATTTTGTGAAAGGGTATTGGTGATACTTCAGTGATATACTCTATTATTTCTTTATTCATTTATTATCATACACGCTGTTATTAAATTAAACTATACTGTTACTTTATATGGAGTTTGAGAGTTAAGTCGGTAGGGATTGGCCCAACCACCAGCCCTCTTCTACAGGTAGCAATTAATTTAAATATACTTGTTACAATCTGTCAATTGAATTATTTAAAGACATTATACTTATGACTTAAATCCTATTTACATTCCATTTTTTTTTTAATGTAAGCTATGCATATATATATATTCTGACTATCTAATTTATTTCAAATGATTTTTTTATTGATATAAGTTATATACCGGTACATGCCAATCAAGTACTTCACAGTGTATAAGCAGTCGGAGAGTTTGGTTGGTAGGGATTGGCCCAACCACCAGCCCTTTGGCAAGTAACATTTTAAGTTAATACTATTTAATTGTTAAAGAATAAATATATGGATAAACCATCATATCTTATATCATTCAATTACCAGCACTATTTTATTGATTTTAGCCTATGGCACAAGTGTCTAATTGTATAAGTCTCCTTATATATCTGGTGTATGGCATAACGTGGAGTTTGTTAGGTGTCCGATCACCTGCTCTCCAGAATGCATGGTATCAGATAAGAGACAATATAGGTTATTTGTAAAAAAAAATCTATTTCTATAACAGATTGTGTCTTAGCGGAACACTGGCTTTTCGAAGGAAATTTCATCTATTTAACAGTATTCACCAGAACTATAATTCCCTCACAATTGCAGTCTTTTCCTTGCATCCGCTAGCTGATCATCGATCTCGAAAAGGAGGTGTCGCTCTGAGGTGGCACAGGAGACTTATGTAATTGCCATGGGGGATTTCAAGGTCCGCTTACATGGCTCGCGTAGTCCCGGTTATCAAGACCAACGCGCCAGGTTTTTTCAAAATTTCCTAGACCGTTTACATTTGTATGCGCTGTTAACCTGCAGCCTGGTCCATTCCATTCATATGTTCATTCCAAGGATGGTCCATCTTCAATAATATATCATATTATCATCAACTCTTCTAAAGTAGACATCCTGAGTGAATTTTCCATTTTGGATGGCGATTATCTTGACCTGTCAAACCATAGGCCGTTGGTATATGAACTGGTTTTTCCTGATTCGGTCCCTGGTGAAAAGTGGATCGCCTGGGAGCCTCCAAAAATGTTGACAACTACCGGGACGATCTTATTGCACGTATCAACGGTTCCTCTTTGAATACCTTACTGAATTTTGATACTAAAGATGAAGTTGATAAATACTCATGCGAGCTTGTGACATGTTTACTGAAATCATCAGAATGTACCTTGTCGAAACGTAAATTTTGCAAACTTTTAAAACGCTATAGGAACAACAAATTCAAAGTTCTTCATCGAAACATGTGGAGGTGTCGTCAGGTTTGGGTCTCTCAAGGTCGACCGCGTGACACGGACTCGGTCACATTTCGAAACTGTAAAGATGCGCTTATTTAGGAACAGACATAGACAGGTATCAGAGGATCACATTGAAGACTTAAACAACGAAATTGACAGCTGTGTTGATGTTATTCAAAAGACGTTCTGGTCTCTTGTTAGAAAACGTTGTACTAACACTTCGGTATTTGCTTGAGCTGCAATGAAATGTAATGGTGAAGTTATATTTATTATTTGATATATTTCTCGCCAGCCCCCCACTTGGGAAAGTATTTTGTAAATATTTATTCCGAGTCCTCCAGTTAAGATTTTGATGCTCAATTTAAAGCAATAATCGATTAATCTGTTACAGGTATTCTGTGTAATCAAAACTCGGAAAACGANAAAAAAAAAAAAAAAAAAAAAAAATCAAGTGCATCTGCAAAAAGCTCCCTGAGGGCAAGGCATCTGGGTATGATCATATTGTTTATGAACACTTGATATATGCTAACGACACCTTATACAACTATTTATGTGTTGTGTTTTGTTACATAACGACAACTAACACGACGATGGCGTAATATATTTTCTTTTAATCTCGGTCACTTGAATGTTTAACCTACGTAGGCTTGGTGATATATTGTGTTAAGCATGTTTGTGAATCCGACAGTATTACTCGAACTACGTATAACAAACTGCATGTATAACTGAACCATTAAAATACATGACATCCTTCCCCTTAAGTAAAACATGAAAATGTTATTCATTTAATAAAGAGAATAATATGAAGTGTAAGTGTGATAAGCACTGATATAAAACTGGTAAATTATTTTTTACCGAGTCCGATGAACTTCAAGTATCCTAACTCCTTTACAGTCCTGTATTCTTAAACAGTCCTATCATGAACAATTAACATGATATTGAACTTTGAAAATGAACTTTAACAGTCGATAAACACTATTTGTGTTTCGCATAAACGTTTTGTAGCTTAATTCAATTGGCACAGCGTAAAGTAAACACGTTAAATTTCCATAAAGAATATCAGAATCAATCATTCTGGGAGTGCAATTTTCAGATATTGAACTTTGAACACATTCAACTTATATCACTGTTGTGAGGATGACATTTTTGGTATTTAACACATTTCGCACTTGTTGATATTTCGCATTTGTTGATATTTCCCAGAATTTGCACTTTTGTTATAATATTTAACACATTTTGCACATTTTATATAGTACAATAATTCGCCACTTGACTTCGCAACACTTCAAGCGACATAATCACGGTATTTCCTATTCGGCACAATTACTCGCCCTGATCTGGTTTTTTGCGGCGTTGACTGTTCAGAGATCGACGGCGGATTCAGATGTTTCTGAATTGTGTTTTAACTTGCGTTTTGTTGTTTATCAGCCGTTACAAACGTTTCTCGTGGTTGCATTTCGGTTGTCGGAATGAACGGCTCATCGTCGTGATCCAAATCAATGGGAAGTTCCGCCTTGGTAGGACGAAGGTGTTTGCGGTTTCTCCTGTATTTCCTTCCGTCGTTTGTTTTGACGATGTACGATCTTGGGTTGTGATGTTGTTGCGAATTTTTTGCTGGAATCCATTGGTTTTCCTTTGCTTTCTGCATAATGACATTGTCCTCATGCGCGTTTTAAGGTAGTTTGAGCACGTGACATCCCGAGTTAAAAGGGGTGCGGTGGTTGGCAAATCAGACTTTAAACGTCTGCCAAGAACCATTTGCGCGGGAGAAAGTTTAATTTCCTCAATAGCTGTGTTTCGGTAATCCAACAAGGCTTTGCATGGATCATTAGCTTTGCGAAGTAGATTATTCACCGTTTGTACGCAGCGTTCGGCTTGACCGTTAGATTGTGGAAAATGGGGGCTCGAGGTTTCATGTTGGAATCCATACTGTTTTGCGAATTCGTTGATTTCCGAGCTTGCGAATTGCGGTCCATTGTCCGTAATTAATTTGTCCATAATTCCATATCTGGAACACTGACTCTTCAAATACTGAATAGAATCGTTACTGCTCATGTTGTCGAGTTTCGTCAGTTCTGGCCATTTCGAGCAATGGTCAACGGATAAGAGGTAGTTTTGTCCCTTATACTCAAAAAAGGTCTGCCGACACAATTGACCATGGCCTAGTAGGAATTTCGGTTTCAACCAGCGGTTCTTTGGGATTCCGGTTCGAGTGCTGTGCACCGACTGAACATTTCGAGACTATATCTTCCACTTCAGAAGACATGCCTGGTCAGAATAACCTATCCCTTGCTCGTGACTTGCATTTGACGATTCCAAGATGCGAACTGTGCATGTTTTTCAACATTTCCGGTCGTAGGGTTTTAGGAACAACAAGTTTGTGGCCTTTAAATATCAAGCCATCTACACATGATATCTCGTCGCGAATATCCCAGTATTGTCTAATACTCAATGATATTTGTTCCATCCTTTCCTGCCAACCTTCCAGAACCATTTTCTGTAGTTGCTGTAATTCCATATCATCAGCTGTAGCTTTGCGAAATTCTTGGAACTTTGTAGGCGACACCGGTAAGTACGACAACAAGTGTACCTCATTAACCGCAATATCCGGAACCAAGTTCTCGTCCGACTCTTTGAGAAAGGCACGACTTAATGTGTTCGCCAAGAACATTAATTTTACGGGTTTGTAAGTGACGTCTTACTCTCCACGATCACATGCCTGCCGAAAACATACTGATGGAATTTCGTGCTACCGAACGCAATTGCCAATGCGTCCTTCTCTATCTGGACATAATTTGACTGACAAGTCGTCAATGCCCTCGAGGCAAACGCAATATGCTGTTCTTCCTGGACTAACGCTGCACCAAGTCCATTTGAGCGAGCGTTTACTGTAAGTACAAGTTCCTTAGTTTTGTCATAGTAACGCAGCACAAGTACTTTGGTAACGAGATCCTTCAGTGTTTCAAAACACGATGTGTGTTCCTCTTCCCAGTGCCATGCTATGTCCTTTTGTAGCGGTTGACGTAATGGCGAAGATTTATCAGACAAACTAGGAAGAAACTTTCCCAAGTACTGCAGAAACCCGAGGAATGTCATTAGTTCCTCTTTACTTTTCGGCGGGTCCATTTTCTGTACTGCTCGTACCTTTTCTGGGTCTGGTTTGACACCTTTATTGGAGAGTTCATGTCCAACGTTAGTTACGCTGTCCTTCCGGAATTTACACTTTTCCTTGCTCAGTGTCACATTGTACTCGCGCACACGTTCGAGAACACGTACAAGCCTTTCATCATGCTCGGCCATGTTGGCTCCCCAGATCAGTATATCGTCCACTATCGAATCACTTCCCTTGATATCTTGTACCGTTTCCGATATGGCTCTCTGATATACTTCCGGTGCAGACTTTATTCCAAATGGGAAGCGGGTAATTCGGTATCTCCCAAAAGGACTATTAAATGTAGACAACCTTGGACTTTCTTCATCCAGGCGGATTTGCCAAAACCCGGGTGTGGCGTCAAGTTTCGAAAATATCTTGGCATCTGAAATTTCCAAAATTACATCTTCGACGGTTTTCACGGGGTAATGTTCACGAAGGATTGCTTTGTTTAGATCCCGTGGGTCTACACATACGCGTATCTTCCCATTGGGTTTTACGACAGTCACCAGAGTTCACCCACGGCGTCGGGTCAGACTGCTGGACAATAACGCCTTCTTTCTCCATGCGATCGAGCTCGGCTTTTACCTTGTCTTTTATCGCTAAAGGAATTTTTCGTGGAGCAAGAACGACAGGTTTAACAGTCGGATCCACTTGTATTTTGTGTATTTCTGGTAGGCACCCTAAACCTTCAAACACGTCAGAAAATTGTTCTAGATCGGCAGGAAGACATTTGTCCTTTTTTGCAGCTTTATCCACATTGTTTATACGCTGAACTAGCTCCAATTCCTTGCATGACTTAGCTCCAATAATTGGTTTGACGTCGCGATCAACCTCATGAAATGTTAAGTTCTTGACATTTTCCTTGTATTTGCACTTAAGGGCTGCCGTACCTTTCGGTTTGATGATGTGTCCTAAATACGAACGGAGAGGTATCCCTGATCTTGATTTCAGCTTGCGAACTGCACGAATCTTTTTTAACGTCTTTAGACTGATTACGTTGCACATGGCTCCCGTGTCTAACTGGAAGAACAGCGATTTACCTTCCACTGTAACGTTTTCACACCATTCAGTTTCAACAGAGTTTATCTCCGCGCCTAAGTATCCAACATAGAACTCCTCATCTTATTTTCACCATCTATCGCATGTACACTTTTCTTCGTTTTGCATAATTTGGCAAAGTGATTTTTCCCGTGGCATTGCATACAAGTTTTTCCAAAAGCTGGACAGTTTTCATGTAAACCACTTCCGGCGTGTGAATATCCACACCTTGAACAAGTCTTTTCCTTCGCTTTCACTGGGCGTTTGAATTTGTTCGGTTTATTACGGTAAGCTTTACCGGCACCACTGTCTTTAAACTGATGCTGTTTGGCTTTGGCGAGTGCATTTATTTTCGCATCTTCCCCGGCCATTGACTTTGCCTGGGCATGCGACAGTTCGTGTGTTCTTGCTATGTCGAAAGTTTTTACAAGTGTTAGATCGTTTCCAATGTTAATGGTTTTTCTCTGATTTTCGAATTTCTCACACCGATAACAATCCGATCACGGACCATTTCATCCGACTTATCATAGTTACAATCTCTCACTGCAATTTGTAATTGCGTCGTGAACTGTTCAAATGTTTCATTTTCACCCTGTGTTTTACTTTGGAATTTATATCTGTTATAAATCACATTTGACCTTGGTTTCACATATTGTTCAAAACGTTCGTAATAATACTTAAGTTCTTTCTTTTGATCCTCAGTGAGGTTCCACGTTGTGAACATGTTTCTGCCCTTTTCTCCTGACCAGATCATTAGGTAGACACATTTTTCGGGTTCTGTTTTCGCCAACAGCGGTCCCGAGAACATACAATCCACGTGTTGCCTGAAACTTTTCCATGAAAATTCCATATCCTGGCTGTGCCAGTCTATCATCGGTGTTGAGCACACAAGCGCTTCCATTTTGGATGCACAAATAGTTCTAGAAACTTTGTCCTATGTTATTTTAAGACTGATGTCTTATATTTGCGTAGATTCAGACCGATTCTGACACAATGTTACATAACTACAACTAACACGATGATGGCGTAATATGTTTTCTTTTAATCTCAGTCACTTGAATGTTTAACATACATAGGCTTGGTGATATATTGTGTTAAGCATGTTTGTGAATCAGATAGTATTACTCGAACTACGTATAACAAACTGCATGTATAACTGTGTAACAGTGTCATTATTGACAATGTATTGTTCATATCATTTAGTTGTTTTTATCAATACTTAATAAGTGCAACTTGTATACGAGCACTTGTCATATTTATATATATATATATATATATGACAGTGATCTATTTTTAGTTTAGACGTTCACCTGTTCGACTGGGGTCAGGGGTTAATGTATTTTAAAAACTCTTTATAGTGACCAGTTAGTGGTCAGTGCGCGGCTGCGCAGCGAGTCGCGCTTGTGTTAAATTTTATTCACACCTGTGCAAGTTTTCAGCCTGTGTAGACGGAATTCTAAACTTGCATTGTTTTGATCTTTTTGACTAACCCTAAAGTCCAGATACGCTGTACAGGTTGTCTCCCTTGGATCAAAGACCCTCTTCCATTTAAAGAGGGTCTTCCGACCAGAGAATAAATGATATTGAAATGAAAGAAAGTGTTGATCATTGTTGGACAAGAACCTTTAAGCCACGACCGGCTACAACTGAACCATTATAATACATGACACCATTCCACGGGTTAAAGTATGTTCAACCTCTGCTTACAAAAGGGCTGATGTGTACACTGTATAAAGGTCAAAACAAACCTAAGGGTGATCCCAATAGTTATCGTGCCATTTTCTTACTATCTGTTATTTTAAAAGTATTTGAAAAATTACTTCTCGTGTTACTAGATTCAACAAATCTCTCTTTAAGGTTAATCCGTAACAAAACGGTTTTCAAAAGAATGTCAGTAGTACGATGACTTCTTACTTAGTCCACGAGTCTGTTTCGTATGCTTGTGACAATAACAGTAAATTGTTTGCTTGCTTCCTAGATGCTGCTAAAGCACTTGACTGCGTATTCTTTAAACTCGCCAGCATCGGCTTTAAATCAATTGCTTGTTTATATGATTAGTGTTGTTTTGCCCCAAGGCTTCGTTTCCGATTGGTAAAGTCTGCCAAGGTACGCGTCAATGTAGCACTATCTCCCCTTGGTTATATACAGTATTTATTAATGATTTGTTAAATGACTTGTGCGCTGCAAAGTATTGATTTATTATTCAAGACGTTAATGTAACTTGTCAAACTTAATCTGACGATATAACGTTGTTATCTTTTTGTAACGGTGGTCTGTACCACAGGGACCTGAGTATGCCTAGACTTAAACTAAGGTGTTCAGAGTAATTTTACATGTTTTAGGGATTTAGATCGACTTTCGGTATATTCGAGAAGGGAGGAAAGCTCTCGATGTCGAAGTGTCGACCCCACCTAACTTTCTTGCATAAAAAACCCCAAACATTTCTAGTTTATCTACGGGAACAACATCCTGCTGGAACATGCAGTTTTGGTTGGTTTAGCGAAAATAAATGACTGCACTTCAAGCTATACTGGTTGAAGGCTATGCAATCGTTAAATATGAGTTTGAATCATTCAACCAGCTTATTTTTTTCAGTCATAATACTTTATTTTGTAATTGTTTTAATGTTCATATATCTAATGTTTATTTAAAATATGTATTTCATATAACTCTTCATGTTTGGAGGAATAAAGATATGAATGAATGAATTCCATTTTTTTATGTAATTAAGCTATGCAAATATGTAATCTGAACATCTTATTTAAGTTATATACCGGTACATGGCAATCAATTACTGTACAATGTATAAGCAGTCGGAGAGTTTGGTCGGTAGGGATTGGCCCAACCACCAGGCCTTTGGCAAGTAGCATGTTAAGTTAATACTACTTAATTGTTAAAGTACAAATATATGGATAATCACTTCATATCTTATATCTTTCAATTACCAGCACTATTTTGTTGATTTTAGCCTATGGCACAAGTGTCTTATTGTATAAGTCTCCCGATCACCTGCTCTCCAGAATGCCATGGCATCAAGATCAGATACGAGACAATATAGGTTATTTGTAACATATTATTTTTTTTCACAAAAGATTGTGTCTTAGACTCTTATCAAATTATCAATAGGTATTATATAATTATGTAATTATTTTGTGAATTGAATTGATTTATTTATATCTAAGGGACCCTATTGGAATTAAGCCACAATGTGGCATTATGGGTCATTGATCGAATCCAATCCAGTTTTTAACACTCTGATTGATTACTAGTTATATGGAATAAATAACCTATAAATAACATATGTGATAATATATATTTATGTCCAGTTTGTAAAATGTGATATACGTGTAATGTCTGCCTTTTACCTGAATCAATATTATTATTATTATTATTAACGAAAATATTTGAAAATATTGCCATTTTTATTTCATAGTGATTCATTCCGGCCACCACTTTTGCATCTGATTTTAAATATTGCTAATCATTCTTATACCATTGTAACGAATATACAATTGTCTTTCCTATGCTTGTCTCTGAATAAAACACAGTTATATATTAAGGGAGATATCGTCTAATAAATACGAAAATTCATCAAAAATCTCATCACGTCTGAGTGCATTCCGGGTTTTGTACTCGCCCTATTTTGACATCACAAAAACGTTTGATATTGTCCAGGAGACGCTTAAATTGAAAAAGAAAGTAGCTACAATGACCTCGGGCACGATTTCAACACACGACAACGCCGTTTTAAATAGAATATTTAATCCAAACCTCCCATATGGCGATGTAGTTGAAGAAACTGCCGATGAAGTTGCCCCATGTTCAGGTAACATAACAAGAAAATGCAGCTTAACTGGTTACTGACAGTCCATCAAACACGAGGGAACAAATCCTGCATCCTTGAATCTATCTATTTATAATTATATAAATTGTTAATGGCATTATTTTGTCGTTCAGAGTATTCCGTTCACGCTCAATATCCTGAAGTAATAATTACCTTCTGTCTTGGTCTTGCAAGCCGTCACATGGTTGACTATATCATAATGTCGCTGGACAGGTCAGGTCAAGTAATATAGCTCACCATATATGTATCTGGCACGGTACCCAACAATATGCGAGGTCACCGAGAAACTGTCACTACTATAAGTAGAGCACACTGTAGGACTAAGGGGTTACAATGTCTACAATATGCAGAGCACAATAAGCCGTCCGTACAGTCTGGAGTCCTGGAAGGAAGAGAGTTGGGGTCAGGGAATACTCACTCAAGCAGCACGGGGTCCCTGGCGTCTTACTTACCGTAGAAGCCCGGATGACGTAATGTCAACAGACCGTCGACACAACATTCCTCCCAACCTTATAATGAAAGTCCTTTGTTCTGGGAGGTCTTGAATTGGCGAATATCCCGATCCTTAATCAAAGTTCCCACAAACTATAAGCCTGTGTTTTTAACAACATGTTCTATTACTGGTTGCTGCTCCATGAAACATGGAATTAGAAACAACTGCCGGTTCAACCAGTAATATTCAGTTTCAGGAGAAGCAAGATGTAATTCCCCTTGCTCAGGTTCCGTACCGTCCGTCAGGTATCTGATCCTGAACGGTACACCTTTTCACGTGAAACTGACTGTCCTGGAACTCAACATCAGAACTTGATTCATTAACTCTCACTTCCACTGATAAAGTGGACAAACTGTCTGGAGACAAAGCCTCCAGTACTGGCTCAGTTGTCGGCCGGCTGTCATGGCTACCACAATCAGGGTGTCCGTAGCCAAGAGTGACCTGGGAAACTGTGCTATCCTGATGTTTTCCCAAGCCGGTTGACCTTCAAACTGAGAGGATTGGGTCTAACTGGCATGCATACCCTGAGGGTATACAAGAGAACTTAAACCACTCACGGAAAATCGACCCCTGGCATGAGGGTTAAGTATACTGTCCACAGAGGGCTCCTTACGGCAGTTCACCTGACCTATAAGCTCAGGACACTCCCTAGGATTTCCCCCTTCTGGCCTTGCGGGTTACGTTTCAATGTGGCCACAACAATCCTACAGGACTGGAAACTCTGGTCCACGCAAGGAGAACTGTCCGTCAGGTTCTTAATGTCCTCCACTTCTATAGCAAACTCGTCCCCTTATTTGTCTGCATGCTGACAATAACTACAGCCTCCACAGGGTAACTTCTCGGGTCTGATCCCGGCAACATAGGATGGACCATCCACCGTGCCAACTGTTCCTGTGGGTCTTTAAACCGTAGTAGACAAGTTAAACTAGAGTGGTCTGTCCTAACGGTAAACTGTCTTGTAAATCTCACCATACTGAGAAACTCCTTCGGGGAGTGCACTATTTCTTCTGCTCTGGGGTTAGAGAGAAACTACTATAAGCAATAACCTTCTCCTCCCCCTCTTAAACTTGAAAGTCAACACCTTGCGTAATGATTCAAAGGCGTTCTGCTGCACATCTCCCCAATGGAACTTGTTTTTTCCAGTAAGACTATACAAGGGTTGAGATAACTCGGCAAAACTTTTCACGATAGTCCGGTGGTAATTCCCCCAGCCGAGAAACCTCCCTACATCCTTCCAATTATTGAACTGGCCAGTTAGCTACTGTCTCGGTGTCACGTTCTGACATGGCTAACTGGTTTATACTTACCATGCGGCTACAGCATTCTACCTCAAACCATGGACTTCTGATCTTTGTTGTAAGCGGGTTTATCACTGGCTGTCTTGTACTTTCGTTCAGCCCAGTTTCTCTGCAAGCTTGTTGACAGCCTTCTCTATCATCTCTTCCATTCTGGAGTCGCTCGCAGATACTGCATTGACGTTTCCAGTAACATCTTGATCTTTGCGCTTACCCTTTTTATTGTCCACAGCTTGACTGACATACTGAAAGTGTTTCATCAGATTAGTCGCATCCTCCATTGATCTTGGATGGCCCAGACAGGCATGTTTACCTGCTTCCTTGTCTGTGGCTCCTTGACAGTACTTCGCAATAGCTTCAGTACAGCCATATTTTTCCGGTAGGTGGCGGAAAGCTGGAGTGGCTAGAGTCATGACTCTATCTGCCCATTCATCTAAGGGCTCGTCTTGGCTTTGATTGGCCTGCTGAAATTGTATCCTGGCCGTCTCTGTTAATTCTTTGGCGCAAAAACAAGTCTCCAGCTTACGCATGATTTCCCGGAAAGAATGGCAGCTTCCCATCTTTGTGACTAGGGTGAAGTAGTCCAACGCCTTTCCTTCTAATGCCCATCCAAGATAATCCCGACACTGACTGTGTGACCATTCGAGGACGTGTCTGTAGCTGTCAAACTTCTGCTTGAATGACAGCCAATTAGTTTTACCATCAAACTTCAGATTTTTGGGTAATTTCATCGGATTTCCCCTTCATGGTAGTCCTCAGAGTAGTCGCCGTCACTGGAGGAATCAGAGGAATCAAAGTAAAACCTTGACCTACCTCTCCCCTCACTATCATGATGACGTTGTCCATGTCGACGTCGGGCATGCGACCTATCCTTCCTGTTTCTATGACCGTGATGAGATTTAGCCCTATAAGAGCTGTATCCTGTCCTATAAGGACTGTGTCTACGGCCATGTCTGTCCCTTGATGGTGTCCTTGAGGACCTCCCAGCATACCTCCCTGATGGCCTCGACCTAGATTTTGACCTCGAGTCATATAATGACTCCGAGGGCGAGGGTGACCTTGAAGGGGTTCTGTATTTATGATGGCTACCCCTGTGTTTTCCCTCATAAGGTTTCCCTCGTGTCCGGTCCGATACCAAACCTCGGCCATCAGTGTTGTCCTGTGACCTTTGGTGGTCTCTATGCCTAGATGATACCATCTGTGTACCAGGAGCCTCTGTATGTTTCCTATGAGTAGGAACCATATCCGGTGACCTTGACGACCTGGAGCACTGACTTGATGTATAGTGTCGGTGCTTGCCTTTGTCAAGGTTCCTCGGACTTCTCACTGGCATGTCCTGGTAAACAGTTGGACTTGATGGACAACTGGGCTGGTACTTGTCCTCAACGGCTAAACTGCTTCGCATACGTATCAGCTCTTGATACATTTCATGCATCCTGGAGGAACCTGATACATACGAATATCCAGATTCAGCTGTGCTGTGCTCCACCATCTCCTGTTTAACACCATGTTTAGACAGAACCTTATACCTGGCTCCCTCGTCCCTTGATAAATTTTGGTATGGAACCTGGGGGAAATCAGCCATGTATGGGTTCTGTTCTCGTGCAGGTCTTGGCTGCTTACCCTGTAGATTTGTTGATGACCATGGGTCAGTGCTGTTGTCCACATCAGGGCAATAGGTATCAGCCTCCTTACCTGCACCAGGTTTAGTGGTGTGTGCAACGGGTTGGGCAACATGGGGTGAGGCAACACGGGTAGGGGTCCGTATTCGGGCTGTATATGGGGGTTCACCCGGTACTGAACGTAACATCTGCCGTTCCCTTACTGGTGGGGCTGCTAGGTCATCTGTCCCTTGTTGGGGTGTGGTAGCACCCATATCTGATGGTACATGTCCTAGCAGATCTCTTAAATTCTGTGACTCAGAATGTTGGCTGTCCGGCACAGGGATATTGTCCTCAAAATCTATAAGATTTATTAGGTCCCTGTCCATCCTCCTCCCACCAAAAACTGATGTAAACTGGGGCATTGAAATGAACCCAAATTGTTCCCGAATTTCCATAATTCTGGCAGCCCTCCTAGGCCCTATGCCTGGAAGTTGCCTCATTTCCATTTCTGTTGCAGTGTTGATATTTATCAAACAGTGTTGGGCCATGTTGTTTTTATTAATTAATGTTCTTTTAAAATGTTGTCAGTTTTTTCCCTCTCTTTCCAAAATAACTGCCGTAATTTCCGGATATCTGATACAAATATCGGAATGAAAACCGCGT
This sequence comes from Mizuhopecten yessoensis, assembly GCF_002113885.1. Taxonomy (NCBI): domain Eukaryota; kingdom Metazoa; phylum Mollusca; class Bivalvia; order Pectinida; family Pectinidae; genus Mizuhopecten; species Mizuhopecten yessoensis. The sequence continues at coordinate 456,108 of NW_018480054.1, read as the reverse complement.
GACCACGTGACTACTACAACAGGTAAAAATCAGAAAAATTCTGACTCAAAGCTGTTGAATTATCAGAAATACAGCGCGAATAAATTCCACACTAAAAGGCAATGCTATCCTAGCACTTCTGACACCAATGAAGTAATAATTACCTTCTGTCTTGGTCTTGCAAGCCGTCACATGGTTGACTATATCATAATGTCGCTGGACAGGTCAGGTCAAGTAATATAGCTCACCATACTAGTAAATATGTATCTGGCACGGTACCCAACAATATGCGAGGTCACCGAGAAACTGTCACTACTATAAGTAGAGCACACTGTAGGACTAAGGGGTTACAATGTCTACAATATGCAGAGCACAATAAGCCGTCCGTATAGTCTGGAGTCCTGGAAGGAAGAGAGTTGGGGTCAGGGAATACTCACTCAAGCAGCACGGGGTCCCTGGCGTCTTACTTACCGTAGAAGCCCGGATGACACAATGTCAACAGACCGTCGACACAACAATCCTTACATTTTGCACTTTTGTCAATTAATAATTGTCCCACAGCACGCAAATGTACAGTTTCAACTGCACGTTTAGGCCTAACGTTAAATGTCAACGATTTGGTAATAACACCATCTTCTGAGAGAGAAAAGCCGGGACATGAAGATGATTTACATAAAAATATCTTTTATCCTTTCAAATTGCAGCGATTTTTGCAAATATTTCTTTCGTCAATGTACCTATTTGACTATTTTGGATAAAACATCAACTTCAAGATCAACCGTCTTTTAGGTTAAAGCGTCAATCGTAGCCCCTGCCCGTTTGAATAATAATTGTTACTTCTCGAGACGAAGACACATTTTGTCCCAACGTTGGTTTTTTGGCTGTTATCACATTCGTTTTATACAAATGAAATAAATATATCGTATTAAACGGGAAAACCATGAAATTTTCTAGTTTTTACATATTTCACGTCATGAGGCGCAAATATTGCTTCATCAGAAAAGCGCGGGAATGTGTAACGTAGTTTTTAACGCCAGGTTATAATGACGTCACGCTTGACAACAATACAGAGCGCCATTTTGAATGGGTTTTCATTGCAATTTTGCCGTTTGCTAGTATTATCTGGTAATTTTACGCAGAGAATATAATGTACCGTTCAGATTGGACAATATTAAGAGGGACATTTTTACTTGCGAATATATAATATTTCGTTTATCTTAACTGCAATAAACATATGTGTTTATCAGATGGAGAATTCATGATATTTCACTAGAAAACTACTGAATACCGATACCGTAAGGTTTACCACCATATTTTTGTAGACAGTATGCGGCCTCAATTTCCCAGAAGGCATTCACGCATGGGGAAGCACCGGAAGTGGACAAAGTGTTTACAGATCAAACCCCGACGGCGCTTCACACCGCTTGGGGGTTTGAAAAAAAGGAATGAGGAAATTTGATTTCCCCTATTTTACCATGATATATGACCCCGACCCCTCCCCCCCCTCCCTCCCACCACCACCATTAGTGGCATGGCAGAAATTAAAATTTTATATCATTTCATAACACATACGATATCTCCACTACAATTATATGCCATATATCCGCTAATCCCAAAACTAGAAATAGCATCCTAACAAGAAACAATGATGGATGACCATGGCCATAGCCTGAGTTTCCTCTGGCCCTGACACTAGACTTAGACATTTTGACAGATAGATGTCAAAATGTGTAAGTCTGGTGTCAGGGCCAGAGGAAAATCGAGCTAGGATGACTAGAACACCAGAACTAGAATTGAAATTGGAGAAATGCCGTAGATTTAGAGGGGATACTCGCTAATCTAACAGTGCAGTACATCAAATAACTGATAAGATAAGAACAAAAACAAAATGTGAACAAGTGTATGTATGTAAATAGGACAATGAGAAATTTTTAGAAATAATATAAATAATGCGCAAACCCAAGCACATTATTGAAGAAATCAACAAAAGGCAGTCCCACTAGCCGCGGCTATCAAATGACCAGAAAGACAGTGCAAACAGTGGTAACTTGAATAAGATAATCAGAAAAATAAGTGTTTGCGTCATATACAGCATTCGTTAGTGAAAACATCTAGAATGACTTTTCCAGCTGTCCAAAGTGCAAGGTACACATTACTTTGTCAAACTCAATAGAGGTGGCCTGGCTTGTTTGCTCTCATCAATGATAATTAAAACAATACCATAAGATTGTATCATCTATTGTTCTCATGGTACCAGCTTGAAATGTTTAACCTTTAGTTAAGTCAACCCACATAGCTTTGAGTGTTGTACTGATATGTTATGAGATGTATACAGTAAGTAAAACAAAGGCACAAGAAACACATTACCTGGGTATACAGAATTTGTAACCCTATTGTACCAACTAAAATACAAAACTTTTACTGAGCTGTGTACTATTTTCAGGATACACCAAAATAGTTTGAATTAAAATGAAAAGATGCATATGTACATGAAATTCCTGACTGCAAACTATTTCAGAGGAAGTAGAGACTGATGAAGTAAAAGAAGCGAAGCAGTATGAGGCAGATGGTGTTACTGCTGCAGAGGCTGGGGATCTGGAGCTGGCCCTGAGCAAGTTTGGGCTCGCCATACAGGTGTGTCCCACCCGAGGGTCAGGATATAATAACAGGGCCCAGGCACTCAGACTTAAAGGAGATGTACAAGGTCAGTGATATAAGCCAATAAAGGTTTACATACAGAACAAGGCATAAGATACAACAGATGAGGTGGGGCATAGTTTTGTTGTCTATTATAATACACTAGACAAGATTAATTACAGTCAAACTTCAATGAATTGAACATAGACTTGATGTGTCAAACTTACAGCAAAGTCCAGATTTTTTTTCCGTTATATAACACTACTGATATTCCTTTTAGGAATCAAACTTTTACAAGTCCACCTTCTCTCTGTTTCAAACTACAATCAAGTCTTGATGTTTTAAATTTTACCTGCTGGTCCCACAAAGTTTGAAACATCAAAGTTTGATTATTGTATTTATTTGAGGGTCATAGATGCAGACAAGACAATGTATTTATATGATGATGTAACATTAGTATAACCCACTTGTGATGAAACATTGATATATAACCCACTTGTGATGAAACATTGATATAACCCACTTGTGATGAAACATTAGTATAACCCACTTGTGATGAAACATTGATATCACCCACTTGTGATGAAACATTGATATATAACCCACTTGTGATGAAACATTGATGTAACCCACTTGTGATGAAACATTGATATAACGCAAATCTTTACCTTGGTCTAAATTACTACTTATAAAATTATAGATATCAGCTAGTTGATTAGTAGTTGAGTCTTTGGGTTGAAATCCTGACTGATATACACTTAACATATTGTGACTTGAAATATAATTAAACGTATATTAAAAATATATTTTTCTAACATTTTGATAAAATGGATGTAATGGCAATAGGTCTATAATTATTGAGATCACTGATATCTCCTTTACCTTTATAGAGAGCAGTAACATTAGCAGTTTTTAGTACATCGGGTATTTCTCTAATAGATCATGATAGTTTAGTGGGTACACTAAAGAAGAAGAAATGTTCTTCACAATCATAGGTAAAATATCATCAGGACCAGCTGGTTTGTTTTTATTAAGAATGTCAAATTGGTCAGTTATATCTTGTTCAGTTATGTTGAAATTAGAAAATTCAAATGGACATAAGGGAGGTAAGTCAGGTAGGTTAGTTATCAGTAATATCAGAGGCAATGGTGGTAAAGAAGTTATTTAGTGCTTCAGCTTTATCTTGTGGATGGATTACAATCTTATGGTTATATTTCAGAGGATAAGAATTAGTGCTAGTGTTAGTCATTTTCCTATAGATTTCGCTATCTGCCACCATTTTCTTGGATGCACTGATTTGTCAGCAAGACAATTTTGTAGTTTCTTAAAGTAATTTTCTTTGGACTGCCGAATAAGTGTTATAGTGTCATTGCGATAAGTTCTAAATTTTGCCCAATCTTGTTCCCTATTTTTATTTTTAGCTATTCTATGTAAACTATTCTTATGTCTCAATTTATGCTGAATTTCACCAGTCATCCAAGGTTTGTCATCAGGATGGATAGTAATTGTTTTATGAGGTATATGGGAGTTAGTAGCAGAGTTTATTTTGTTTATAACAGTGGAATATATTTCATTAATGCTAGTAGTGTTATTAACTATGGAATCCCAATCATTACTAAGTAGTTCATTATTAATAGCATCCCAATTAGCTTCATTGAACTTATATATAGGTTTCTTGAATGGTTTACTTTTAGTGTTTTAAAACAAATGTTAGCAAGAATGGGGCAGTGATCACTACACAGAATGGAAAGTACTTGTGTTGAGTTAAAAATGTTAACATTATCAATAATAAATACATCAATTAGCGTAGCAGTAGTGTTTGTAATACGTGTCGGTGATTGTATTAAGTTTGTTAAGTGATATTTAGTAATTAACCTTGCAAGATGTGAATTAGGTTTCATTGTTATAAGGTCAACATTTATGTCACCAGTAATAATGATATTAAGATGAGTATTAGAAAGAGTATCCAAAATGTTATCAAGTTTATTCCAGTAATCTATTTTTGTATTAGGAGGTCTATAAAGGCAGCAGAGAAGTATTTTTTTGTTAGAAGTGTTAATTTCTAGGATGACAAGTTCCATGTCTTCAGTTTCAAGATCAGTTCTGTGATTTATTAAGAGGTTGTTTTTAGTATATATCATGAAGTCTGGTTTTGTATGTATAAAAAGTTTTCCAGACATATAAAATAATAAAAAAAAAAGTCCAATCTTATTGAATTATTCTTTTTCTAAATCAAAATTTTATTCATAAATTTTCCACAACAGCAAAACTGTAAGTTAGGAAAACTTTGTAAGTTTTCTACTTAAAATTAACTAACAAGTAACTTGAGTTAGATTTTGCCTGGCAAGCAGTCGTTATTTATGTAGGCACTGCTGTAGCACCGTATAGTTATGTTGTAGGTGCCCTCCAGGACTTGCACACGGCTATAGAGCTCAGTGAAGGACAGGGGTCTGCTGCTTGCCAGGCCTTTACGCAGCGAGGACTCATATTCAAACTAGAAGGTATGTCACTTCATGATGATATCAATTAATTAAAGTTCACAGCACAATGCATCTGTATAGTACGTCCCCAAATAAAGAGATGATCAGTAGTGTCGTAAGTTTTCCAATGTCACTCTTTACTTTTTTAACAGAAACTAAATAACAAAAATGGCCACTGTGGCCTCTGATTGGCTGACACAGTTGTGGTTATAAGGTAACTTATGTTCTGTAGGGCAAACTTTCCTCATACATTGTGGAAGTGATTCTTGGGAGATAGTCTGCGACACATCAATTACTTTCACAAAAATAGTTTTGGGGACATTTGTAACCATTCCTGTTAGTACTTGTTGTTTGAAAAAACTCAGGTAATAAAAACCTCTATACCTGAATTCATTGGTATGATAAAGAATTGTTCACCTGTGTGTCAGTAGACAGTCTGAATACCGTAAAAGAGGAAATCCTTGTGTGTAGACAATGGTGTTGTTGCGACTCTTTAAGCTGATCTTGGTATGGAAATTTTCCTGTTTTCAATGGTTATGAAATCAACATATTCTATATTTGTTGTATGTGTATCAATAATTAATATATAAACCATATCTATTTGTATTCATATGTAGATATTTTGCAATAATTTACTCAACACTAAAATTGGAAAAAAAAAAGTTAACATCACAATGATTTCCAATTTTGCAGTACATGTGAAGCGTTTCCTCCCCGGATCCCGGGGTGGGGTAGCTATGTCTATAAGTCCGGGATGGAAGTCGACTACGGCAGGGATAACTCAAACAAACTATATCAAGTTCACATAATTTTATTTACACATCGATGATATCAGGTAGTTTCACACAAAGTCCACTCGGAATCAAACACTCAATCTCACGTCACTCCACTAATATATCTCCATCAGAATAAGGTGTAAATCCCATGACAATGTACGCGCACAAGTTAAATCCAATGATTATTTCCCTGGTATAAACCAACGTGGAGTAAGTCCCAAAATAATGCTATTCTCCCCTATTTCTCACCTGTATTTGGGTTACAGGGGAGAACTGCCACTAGTTTGATACTTGTATTTGGGTTACAGGGGATAACTGCCACTAGGTTGATACCTGTATTTGGGGTACAGGGGAGAACTGCCATTAGTTTGATTCCTGTATTTCGGTTACAGTGTAGATCTGCCGTTAGTTTGATACCTGTATTGGGGTTACAGAGGAGAACTGCCACTAGGTTGATTCCTTTATTTGGGTTACAGGGGAGATCTGCCACTAGTTTGATAACTGTATTTGGGTTACAGGGGAGACCTGCCACTAGTTTGATACTTGTATTTGGGTTACAGGAGAGAACTGCCACCAGTTTGATACCTGTATTGGGGTTACAGAGGAGAACTGCCATTAGTTTGATACCTGTATCTGGGCTACAGGGGAGAACTGCCACTTGTTTGATACCTGTATCTGGGTTACAGGGAAGAACTGCCACTAGTTTGATTCCTGTATTTGGGTTACAAAAAAAAACTGCCACTAGTTTGATACCATTTCCCTGGTATAAACCAACGTGGAGTAAGTCCCAAAATAATTCTATTCTCCCCTATTTCTCTCCTGTATTTGGGTTACAAAAAAAAACTGCCACTAGTTTGATATCTGTATTTGGGTTACAGAAGAGAGCTGCCACTAGTTTGATACCATTTCCCTGGTATAAACCAACGTGGAGTAAGTCCCAAAATAATTCTATTCTCCCCTATTTCTCTCCTGTATTTGGGTTACAAAAAAAAACTGCCACTAGTTTGATTCCTGTATCTGGGTTACAGGGGGGAACTGGCGCTAGTTTGATACCTGTAGCTGGGTTACAGAAGAGAACTGTCTCTAATTTGATACCTGTATTTGAGTTACAGAAGAGAACTGTCTCTAATTTGATACCTGTATTTGGGATACAGAGGAGAACTGCCACTAGGTTGATTCCTTTATTTGGGTTACAGGGGAGACCTGCCACTAGTTTGATAACTGTATTTGGGTTACAGCAGAGAACTGCCACTAGTTTAATACCTGTATTTGGGTTACAGAGGAGAACTGCCATTAGTTTGATACCTGTATTTGGGTTACAGAAGAGAACTGCCACTAGTTTGATACCTGTATTTGGGTTACAGAGGAGAACTGCCACTAGTTTGATACCTGTATCTGGGTTACATGGGAGAACTACCACTAGTTTGATACCTGTATCTGGGTTACAGAGGAGAACTGCCACTAGTTTGATACCTGTATCTGGGTTACAGGGGAGAGCTGCCACTTGTTTGATACCTATATCTGGGTTACAGGGGAGAACTGCCACTAGTTTGATACCTGTATTTGGGTTACAGAGGAGAACTGCCGCTAGTTTGATACCTGTATCTGGGTTACAGAGGAGAACTGCACCTAGTTTGATACCTGTATCTGGGTTACAGGGGAGAACTGCCACTAGTTTGATACCTGTATCTGGGTTACAGGGATGAACTGCCACTAGTTTGATACCTGTATTTGGGGTACAGAGGAGAACTGCCACTAGTTCGATACCTGTTGGGTTACAGGGGAGAGCTGCCACTTGTTTGATACCGATATCTGGGTTACAGGGGAGAACTGCCACTAGGTTACAGGGGAGAACTGCCACTAGTTTGATTCCTGTATCTGGGTTACAGGGGAGAGCTGCCACCTGTTTGATACCTATATCTGGGTTACAGGGGAGAACTGCCACTAGGTTGATACCTGTATTTGGGTTACAGAGGAGAACTGCCGCGAGTTTGATACCTGTATCTGGGTTACAGAGGAGAACTGCCACTAGTTTGATGCCTGTATTTGGTTTACAGGGGAGAACTGCCACTAGCAATAGTTTGATACCTGTATTTGGGTTACAGGGGAAAACTGCCACTAGTTTGATACCTGTATTTGGGGTACAGAGGAGAACTGCCACTAGTTCGATACCTGTATTTGGGTTACAGGGGAGAACTGCCACTGGTTTGATACCTGTATCTGGGTTACAGGGGAGAAATGCCACTAGTTCGATACCTGTATTTGGGTTACCACGAGTTTGATACCTGTATTTGGGTTACAGAGGAGAACTGCCACTAGTTCGATACCTGTATTTGGGTTACCACGAGTTTGATACCTGTATTTGGGTTACAGAGGAGAACTGCCACTAGTTCGATACCTGGATTTGGGTTACAGGGGAGAACTGCCACTAGTTTGATAACTTTATTTGGGTTACAGAGGAGAACTGCCACTAGTTCGAGACCTGTATTTGGGTTACAGGGGAGAACTGCCACTGGTTTGATACCTGTATCTGGGTTACAGGGGAGACCTGCCACTTGTTTGATACCTATATCTGGGTTACAGGGTAGAACTGCCCCTAGTTTGATACCTGTATTTGGGTTACAGGGGAAAACTGCCACTAGTTTGATACCTGTATTTGGGTTAAAGGGGAGGAGGAAAAGGCGTTAGAAGATTTCAAGAGAGCCGGAGCACTAGGAGGACAGTTTGCTAAACAACAAGTGGTAGCTTACATGGGAGAACTGCCACTGGTTTGATACCTGTATCTGGGTTACAGGGATGAACTGCCACTAGTTTGATACCTGTATTTGGGGTACAGAGGAGAACTGCCACTAGTTCGATACCTGGATTTGGGTTACAGGGGAGAACTGCCACTAGTCTGATACCTTTATTTGGGTTACAGGGGAGACCTGCCACTAGTTTGATACCTGTATCTGGGTTACAGGGATGAACTGCCACTAGTTTGATACCTGTATTTGGGGTACAGAGGAGAACTGCCACTAGTTCGATACCTGGATTTGGGTTACAGGGGAGAACTGCCACTAGTCTGATACCTTTATTTGGGTTACAGGGGAGACCTGCCACTAGTTTGATACCTGTATCTGGGTTACAGAAGAGAACTGCCACTAGTTTGATACCTTTATTTGGGTTACAGGGGAGAACTGCCACTAGTCTGATACCTTTATTTGGGTTACAGGGGAGACCTGCCACTAGTTTGATACCTGTATCTGGGTTACATGGGAGAACTGCCCCTAGTTTGATACCTGTATTTGGGTTACAGGGGTGGAGGAAAAGGCGTTAGAAGATTTCAAGAGAGCCGGAGCACCTGTATTTGGGTTACAGGGGAGAACTGCCACTGGTTTGATACCTGTATTTGGGTTACAGGGGAGGAGGAAAAGGCGTTTGAAGATTTCAAGAGAGCCGGAGCACTAGGAGGACAGTTTGCTAAACAACAAGTGGTAGCTTACATGGGAGAACTGCCACTGGTTTGATACCTGTATCTGGGTTACAGGGATGAACCGCCACTAGTTTGATACCTGTATTTGGGTTACAGCGGAGAACTGCCACTAGTTCGATACCTGTATTTGGGTTATAGGGGAGAACTGCCACTAGTTTGATACCTGTATCTGGGTTACAGGGATGAACTGCCACTAGTTTGATACCTGTATTTGGGTTACAGGGGAGGAGGAAAAGGCGTTAGAAGATTTCAAGAGAGCCGGAGCACTAGGAGGACAGTTTGCTAAACAACAAGTGGTAGCCATGAACCCATACGCTGCTCTCTGTAATCAGATGTTGTCGGAGGTCATGCGCAAAGTCAAAACGGGAGAAACGTGAAAGGATCAGATTAACTTGTGGCTGGTGTGTTTTGCATAAATATGCATTGTGAATGACAGTTGTTAAAAACAAGGCAACTGAGATATTTTAAATGTTAGTACATGCATATAACATGATTTCTATATTGTTGGTATGTGGATACAGATACAGAATTTACAAAAAGAATAATCAACATTCAGAAGAATTTGGAAAATTATTTTTCTATGCATGTTTCCCTTTGAGTAAGTTACTGTATTCATAACAAATTTGTTTGCTTTTATGCCTTATGTTTTTAGCTCGCCTGGTCCAAAGGACCATAGTGAGCTTATGCCTTGCCTATGTCGTCGTCCGTCCGTCGTCAACTTTTTCTTTTAAACCTATCTCCTCCTAAACGCCAAAGAGGATTTAAACCAAATTTAGGGAAGGGCAATAATTTCTTAAATAAATGAGGTTAGTTTGATCCCTGAGGCCAGGGGGGGCGGGGCCCTGAACGGGAACTTAGCTAAATTTGCTTTAAAACGCATCTCCTCCTAAACGCCAGAGAGGATTTCAACCAAATTTAGTCTGAAGCATCACTAGGCGAGGGCAATCATTTCTTAAATAAATGAGGTTGGTTTGATCCCTGAGGCCAGGGGGGGCGGGGTCCTGAAGGGGAACTTAGCTAAATTTGCTTTAAAACGCATCTCCTCCTAAACGCCAGAGAAGATTTCAACCTAATTTGCTCTGAAACTTCATTGGGGGAGGGCAATCATATCCTAAAAAAATGAGACTGGTTCGACCCCTGGGGCTAGAAAGACCAGGCCCCAAAGAGGAAAATTATCTAATATTTTGCTTTAAGACGCTAATACCCCCTAATTGCCTGAGTGGTTGTACAAAATTTGGTCAAAAACATTATTGAGGAAGAACAAACATTTCTTAATTGAATGAGGTTGATTTGACACCTGCAGTCATAAGAAATGGTACAGCTAGATTATCATATTCAATGGTGTAGTTTTCATAAATTGTTAAAAATTGGTTTCTAGGTTTATAAAAGCTTATAGTTGAATGGCAATTAAAGTATTGTCTAATTACACCCTGTAATATATCATATTACTTATTTCAAAATCTGTTAACATGGCAACTCAATGGAGGCCTCTGATTAGTTGAAAGTCAGATATTGTGGTCCCAGTTGAGTTAGAACATAGATCTTGTCTGGTTTTGAGGAAATTTCATATAAAGATGTACTAATGCATTAAGTTGTAATGATTTAAATATAAAACCAGGTGAGCGATACAGGTCCAATGAACCTCTTGTTATCAGTTGTTAATTAGCCAGGTGGTCATATATAAATGTGTGAAATGATAAGATTGTTATAGCTGAAAATATTGTTATTGTACCTTGAAAATTCTAATACAGAGCTGTATATAAATTTTAATATAACTCTTAACGGGCAAAATAACCGCTCGGAGACAGAATCTCGCCACGTACATTGTATATGTAAACAGAGGAACAAGACTATCAGAACTAATGAAGTAGTTGCACTGTAATATGGTGTTGTATTTTTTTACTGGTGGACATATTTACTGATTGGGAGGAGTAGATTGTAGAGGATATGGGTGATTGATTGTTTTTCACAAGAACTGGTAATGGGTATACACTCTGAAGCTACCAGTAAAGGGTTCCTTGCCCACTGCACTGTGTATTTTCCTATACACGGTAATCCCACTTCCCTCTGGTTATAACTGTAGCACAGTTGGGCTAGGACACTTCTGTCCACCATGTAGCTCAATCGGTTAGAGAGACGGTATACAAATCTGCAGTCCAGGGGTTGAATCCCGTTCAGCTCCACTGATTTTTTTACATTGTTTTTGATTATATTTTATGCATCTTTCTTATCTCTCATAAAAGACCATTACAGAAATGATTTATCAAAGCTATGGTCATGCAAGAAAAAGAAGTTTCCAACACTTAATTAAGTTTTCTGCAGTGGTACAGGGATCCTTAAGGGGATTTCTAATTGGTAGGGGGGCACAATGGATAAGAACAAAGTTGTTTTTATTACATCTCATTTTACAACATTGCTCTTATAATGTATATTCTGTTTTGTTTCAATCTTGCATTAAGTGGCATTAATAAAAGGAACTTGGAGAACATCTTGTTTGAACTGATTTGTGTTTGTAACTGTTGCAGTATTTGTAAACTATGCTCCCTGTGGGCCCTAACCCTGTGGGCCCTTTATTGAAGCAATTAAATCTTGTATCTGAATTTAATATTCTGACCATTAATCTTTCTTCAATGGTAACATTGGGACTGTTTATGGATTCATGTCAAAGTTGATTTGCTGATACAGAGCATGTTCTGAATAACACCGAAAATTTAAATCTCTAAAAATGGTAATTTCATATTAAACATGCTAAATCATGTTTGGTATGCGCATGCTAAGGTGAAGGTCTATCATTTGTTTTCAAATGGATGACCTTGACCAAATTCCAATGTCCCAGGAGTCAAATGTCTTCACCAAGAAGCCAGGGGTGGTGATATTTAGCTTGCAGCATGCTAGGATGAAGGGGTATTCATATGTTTTTTTAAATGTTATGATTACACTGTAGGTCACTTTCCTCAAAATCTTTAAACAAGATCTGGTAAAGGTCATTAAGGCTTTAAGAAGTTACATTTTAACTGCAGCTTGGTAGGATAACATACAGACAAAGTTTATTCAAATAAATTACCTTACTTGCTTAACTTGTACGATACATAAAATAAAATTTGGAATGAAAATGACTTTGACCTACTTTCAAGGTCACAGGGGTCAAATGTGTCAAACACTTCAAACGATTTCTCCTGAAGAACCAAAATGTATAGAACATTCATATTTGGCTGTTGGCTTCCTGAGATAGAGGCCAAAAAAGGTTTGGAATGAAAACGACCTTGACCTACTTTCAAGGTCACAGGTGTCAAATGTGTCAAACACTTCAAACGACTTTTACTGAATTATCAAAAGACATACATTTATAATATTTGGCTGGTCACTTCCTGGGATAGAGCTCACCAAAGTTTGCAAATGAAAATGACCTCAACCTACTTTAAAGGTCACAGAGGTCAACAACATTTCAAAGGATTTGTTCTGAAGAACCAAAAGGAATGGATTCATAAGATTTGGCTGGTAGCTTTTTGGGATAGAACTAACAAAGTTTGAGAATAAAAATGACCTTGACCTTCTTTCAAGGTCACAGGGGTCAAATGTGTCAAACTCTTCAAACAACTTCTTCTGAAGAACAGAAAGGTATAGAGTGTTTATATTTGACAGGTGGCTTCCTGGGATATAGCCCGACAAAGTTTGATAATGAAAATGACCTTGACCTACTTTCAAGATCACAAGGGGTCAAATGTGTCAAACTCTTCAAACGACTTCTTCTGAAGAACTGAAAGGTATAGAGTTTTTATATTTGACAGGTGGCTTCCTGGGATAGAGTCCAACAAAGTTTGAGAATGAAAATTTCTTTGACCTTTCAAGGTCACAGCGGTCAAATATGTCAAACGCTTCAAACCACTTCTGAAGAACTAAACAGTATGAAATCTTCATATTTAGCTGATGGCTTCCTAGAATGGAGCCCGACAAAGTTTAAGAATGAAAATGACCTTGACCTACTCTCAAGGTCACAGTTGTCAAATATGTCGAACGCTTCAAATCACTTCTTCTTCTGAACTAAACAGTATAGAATCTTCATATTTGGATGTGGCTTCCTGGGATGGAGCCCAACAAAGTTTTGGAATGAAAACGACCTTGACCTACTTTCAAGGTCACATGTGTCAAATGTGTCAAACACTTCAAACGACTTTTACTTAATAATCAAAAGACATACATTTATAATATTTGGCTGGTCACTTCCTGGGATAGAGCTCACCAAAGTTTGCAAATGAAAATGACCTCAACTTCTTTAAAGGTCACAGAGGTCAACAACGTTTCAAAGGATTTGTTCTGAAGAACCAAAAGGAATGGATTCATAAGATTTGGCTGGTAGCTTTTTGGGATAGAGCTAACAAAGTTTGAGAAGGAAAAATGACATTGACCTACTTACAAGGTCACAGGGAAAAATATGTCCAACAACTTCTGAAGAAGAACCAAAAAGCACAGAATCTTATAATAATATTGCTTAAATATTCAGGTGAGCGATACTGGGCCTCTTGTCTCTAAAACATCACAACCTATGTCTGACTGCATCCCAAACCAAAGGCCAGCTTTGCACACGATGCATCTGACAACATGGACGACTTTCAATTATGGAATGTTTTCCATCATGTGTTTATCGACCGGCGGTTAACTGAAGAGCAGGAGATACCCGTCATCAGCCGTTTTCCAGACTCCTATGGTAGTAATTAAGGACTTAAAATTTACAGAACCCGAAGGAGAAATGGTCAACATTGAGATTGTTGTACATGTAAAAATGATGTTACTTCTGATATTAAACCTACAACATTAACATCCCTATAGAAAAACACAAGGTTTCATTGTCACGTGACTTTCTATCACAACACGGACTTAATTAGATTAATATAATTCCCTGTTACAAAATGAAAATCAAAGTTTCGTAAGGGTGAATTCTGTTTATTTTTAATTTTTGCAACAATTTTGCTGAATAAAGCCCTTTTTATTTCTTGTTTATTTACCACGGTGTCATTTCTTGTTGACAGGTACAGTGCGGTTGCATTTTCATTGGCAGACCAGAATCTAGTTTTGTACTCGGTAAAGGGGAGGAGCTTCACTAATATCAGATGGTATTAGCTTTTAAGCTTTTGGAGATGTCTTGATTCAATATCATTTACCTATTTGATAATTTTCATCCGGTTGCGCATAAACTGATAAAACGTCCATTATTTACACATAGATGAGTTGTGGCGGTATATAGATTATGTTACTCACACATAGATGAGTTGTGGCGGTATAGATTATGTTACTCACACATAGATGAGTTGTGGCGGTATAGATTATGTTACTCACACATAGATGAGTTGTGGCGGTATAGATTATGTTACTCACACATAGATGAGTTGTGGCGGTATAGATTATGTTACTCACACATAGATGAGTTGTGGCGGTATAGATTATGTTACTCACACATAGATGAGTTGTGGCGGTATAGATTATGTTACTCACACATAGATGAGTTGTGGCGGTATAGATTATGTTACTCACACATAGATGAGTTGTGGCGGTATAGATTATGTTACTCACACATAGATGAGTTGTGGCGGTATAGATTATGTTACTCACACATAGATGAGTTGTGGCGGTATAGATTATGTTACTCACACATAGATGAGTTGTGGCGGTATAGATTATGTTACTCACACATAGATGAGTTGTGGCGGTATAGATTATGTTACTCACACATAGATGAGTTGTGGCGGTATAGATTATGTTACTCACACATAGATGAGTTGTGGCGGTATAGATTATGTTACTCACACATAGATGAGTTGTGGCGGTATAGATTATGTTACTCACACATAGATGAGTTGTGGCGGTATAGATTATGTTACTCACACATAGATGAGTTGTGGCGGTATAGATTATGTTACTCACACATAGATGAGTTGTGGCGGTATAGATTATGTTACTCACACATAGATGAGTTGTGGCGGTATAGATTATGTTACTCACACATAGATGAGTTGTGGCGGTATAGATTATGTTACTCACACATAGATGAGTTGTGGCGGTATAGATTATGTTACTCACACATAGATGAGTTGTGGCGGTATAGATTATGTTACTCACACATAGATGAGTTGTGGCGGTATAGATTATGTTACTCACACATAGATGAGTTGTGGCGGTATAGATTATGTTACTCACACATAGATGAGTTGTGGCGGTATAGATTATGTTACTCACACATAGATGAGTTGTGGCGGTATAGATTATGTTACTCACACATAGATGAGTTGTGGCGGTATAGATTATGTTACTCACACATAGATGAGTTGTGGCGGTATAGATTATGTTACTCACACATAGATGAGTTGTGGCGGTATATAGATTATGTTACTCACACATTATATACTTGACTAACAGTTCTCTATATATGGTCACACGCGTGTAATATATCTTACTATATAAAGTTCGCATTTGTTAGTTCACATATAAAACACATGTGGTGTCCATGGTATTAATTGTAAATAGAGGTCCGGAATTTGGACCTGTTGGTAATGTTATGGTTGTTCAATGATGTTTTAAAGCTGTTAAGGTTCATTGCTGTAGCAATCACTTCCGGTAGACTGGTCCATATTGTTATTTTTCTAATACTGAAGACATTTTTATTTACTTCAAGACGAAACGGTTTATTGAACAGCTTTTTGGATGCTCCCTTGTCCCCATATTTGATGCCGGTTTACGCATATTTTCATTGTCTACATTTTTGATGTTATTTAGGATTTTGTAGATTTCGATGAGGTCTGCTCTCTCCCTTCTATATTCGAGCGTAAGTAGTCCGTTTTGTAGCCCTTCTTTGTACATTTTCAATGGAGATTTTGTCTTTGATGAAGATTGGGGACCATATAGGTGTTCCATACTCTAAATGTGGTCTGACGAGCGATTTGTACAATAGTGTAAACATTACTGCGTCCATATAAGTGAAAGTACGGAAGATAGTACCCAGGATTGTGTTAGCCTTTGTAACTGCTATGTTAACACATGGTCTGAAAATCTCAGTTTATTGTCTATGGTGACGCCAAGATCCTTCTCGTTTTCGACTTTCTCTATTTCAGTTGTATTATCTGGAAAATGTAGATTGTAGATGTGGTTACTTCCCCTGAATTTTCCAATTTCCATGTGCTTACACTTATTGGTGTTTAATTTCATCAACCAGTCGTTGGTCCACTTACACATGTTGTCTATGTTGTCCTGAAAAGTTTACGATCTTCGTTGTTGGAGAATTTTGAGTATAATTTTGTATCGTCCGCAAAGAGTTTGATGGTACAATCGATTACTTCAGACATGTCATTGGCATATATCAAAAATAAAATTGGTCCTAGAACACTACCCCGAGGTAGCTAGCTAGCCCACTGGTGACTGACCTACTTTTTGATATTTTTCCATTTACTACCACTTCTTGTTTCATGTCACTTAGAAAATTCTTTCCCTTGTATGCCATAGTACTTGAATTTATATAGTAGCAGACGATGAGAGACCTTTTCGAGATGCTTTGGCAAAATCCAAGTATATCACGTCGATATGTTTACCTTGATCTAAGGTTTGTGTCCAATCTTCAAGGACTTCTAGGAGCTGAATAGTACATGATCGTCCAGGTCTAAAGCCATGCTAGTGTTTTGAAAAATGATCATATGATCTTATATTTCATTTCTTATGAACCGTTGGAGAATTTTCCACGGAACTGAAGTAAAGCTTATTGGTCGATGGTTCCCTGGTTCCTTTTTTGATCCTTTTTAAATATTGGCCTTACAATCACAGTTTTCCATTGGTTAGGTAGCTTTCCTTCATTGGACGATGTGTTGTATAGTACCGTCAAAGGCTTTTTAATGGAGTTTGCAGTCCTGGCTATACGTTGTGGATGGATGTTATCAGGTTCCTGTGTTTTATTTGGATTTGTCTCCTTAATTGCCATGAGTACAACAGACTCGGAAAAAGTGATGTCAGTTAAATGTTCTTGTAAAACTGTTGGCGATAGATATGGAATTGGTGCGTTCGAGTCTTGAACAAACACGCTGGCAAAAAATTGTTGAAGACTTCAGCCGTTTCCTCATCCGTTTCGGTAAATTGACCTTCCTGATTTAACAATCTACTGGTGACAGTTGCCGCTTTAGTTTTAGACCGGACATATTTCCAAAAACGTTTTGGATTCGATTTGATTTTAGCAGCTAGGTCCTTCTCAAACTGGTATCTAGTGTTCCTTATCCTTGATACTACGTAGTTCCTAGCCACTGTGTAGTTAAAGAAATTTTGATCTGTTTTACAATGAAGGTATTTGTTCCACAGGCGCTTCTTTCTTTTGATCGCTTGTTTCGCCTTGATGTTGAGATAAGTTTTGTTCTGGTTTTTTTTCGGTTAAGATATATTCCACACTGTTACGCTGTTTATTTCTATTGATAAGAAGATGGTCATTTACATTTATAAACAAAGACATGTTTATTCAATTGTATAAAAGTTTAGTGCGACCACACTTGGAATATGCCACCTGCATATGGTCTCCAATGCTCAAAAAGGATCAAATTGCCATCGAAAATGTCCAACGCAGGGCAACAAGACGCCTACCGTTCCTAAAAGGAAAATCATACAGTGAGAGACTTTGTATGTTGGGCCTCCCCAGTCTAGAGTTCCGACGATTGAGAGGAGATGTCATACAAACTTACAAAATCTTGTATCGCATTGACATTCTGGATAAGGACAACATTATTAAAATGGCAACATTGGCTACAACAAGAGGAAATTCCAAAAAACTCTTCAAGAGAAGGATGAGGCTCAATGTAACGAGGAACATGTACAGCAGTAGGGTCGTGGACGTGTGGAACTCTCTACCAAATATAGTTGTAGAGGCCCCCTCCTTAAATAGTTTTAAAGCTCGGTTAAACAATCACTGGCGTCATCGTCACCAAAAATGTGTACCAACCTGTTACTCACAACCGAACGTGATTAGAGAACAGTATATAGATGCGTCTCAAGAAGTTGGATCAGCTTACGTCGACGTTGACACTACATGATAACTACATGACAACTACATGATAACTACATGAAGACAGAAAGTTTATCCAAAGCTTTCAAAATTCCAGTTACTCAGATCTTGGTTAGTTATACTGTTTGATATCTACTCCCTCTTGTGATGGTGTGGTGGCGTTATAAGTACACATATCAAAAAATTAGGTCAAATGGTCACTTTTACCTAATGATGGTAGATAGCTAATGTCATCAATCATTTCCTCCTCCTTTGTGAAGATAAGGTCCAAAATATTTGGGATTTGTCCTTCGCAGTATCTAGTTAGGTGTTAACATGTTGATAGACGAAGCCGTCCCTGGTTGTTTCAAGAAATGGCTGGATGATTTTCCCTTGTGGTTGTTGATCCAAGTTCCCAGTTTATTTCCTTAAAATTAAAGTCACCCAGAATTAGTAAATGGGAATAATGTAGAGAATACATAGCCAGTTCAAACGAAAAGTGACACATCATGCGACAGTGATCAAGACGCGTCTTCAGATTATATCTAAATTAATCTACAAAGTAATTAGCGACATCAGAAGATATGTAACAACCATGCAATATTTACGATAATTATGCAACAGATTTTATTTAAATGTGGAAAGATCAATCACAAAGACAGGACTTCCAACGAAAGTATTTCCATAACATTAGATATTCGAAAGAACTTTTTTTTTAATTTTGCTTTGCGAATTGTAAGAATATTTGATTTTAGCCCCCACTGTTAACACTTTTAAAAATAGACTAAAAATGCATCGGTGAAAACATCAGGAACCCCTCTATAAGTATAGATATGAGATACGTTAATGATCCAAGTAACGTCACATTCGGTATCGGTAAATAAGCTTAACTTAAGCCAGTTCTACCCTTAGGATTTCTACGACGCAATCTACAACACTGTCCCAGAGAATATAGAAAGACAGCATACATTGCTCTTGTCAGATCCATCTTGGAATATGTAGCAATAATCTGGGACCCGTACTACATAAAGACGAGCATTAACAAATTGGAAAGCATCCAACGGAGAGGGGCACATTTCATCCAGAAGGCTTACAGAACAAGGGAAGAGGGATTCATGACCAAACTACTCAATGAGCTACAACTTCCACCACTAGCATCAAGACGAAAACAACAGAGACTAACATTCTATTATAAAATTGTAGAGGAGCAAATTCCATATCAATGCCTAGCAAAGACTTTATTAAAATTTCCAACGTGAAAAATGGAAAACAAGACAGCGTATATTCCAGGACTGCGAGACATCAAGACCAATTCCAAATTCAATCAGGAATAATAACAGAGCAGTCATAATACCAAAATTCAACACGGAACATAAAGAAGCTCATTCTTTATGTGAACAGCCACAGATTGGAACCACCTGGACGACATCACAGTCGGGGCGCAAGCAATAGAGGCATTTAAAGCATCAATCCCTACCAACTGGGATTAAACGAAGCTAAGTATCGCATGCGTTCTCAACCCCCTCCGCATTACAGCCATTTTGGTCTCTGTGGAGTATATAACCACGGAATTAGATTATATATATAGAACTTAAAATACATTAATTTGACCTTGACCAACTACACAAATAGCTCCAAGAAAAAAAAACAATAAAATAATGGGGGAAAAATGCTTATTAATTATTGTTTTAAAAAGTATTTATATAGATAATAGCCTTTGATATCAACTACAATTTAACATTATGTTTTCTTAACCTTAACGAATTATATATTACGTACATGCATCCTTAATTTATGGTCGGCGAAAAGACGGAAGTAACAAATTCCCTTGACACCGGCAAGATGTCCGCCACCACTGACGTGATGTGTTTCGTCGAGTCGATCAAAGTTTTATGGTATGTGTCTGCTGTTAGCTTATCTGTATACAGCTTAAGTTAAATTTTAAAGACCTTCTGCTATTTACACATTTTTTTCCGAAGTCATCGACACAATTGTAAAATTGGTGTCAAATAACATCACAAAACGTGATTTTCAATGACGATCTTGATGACATTTAGACATGATCATCGCAAAAATGTTTGACTTTGAACAATACTTGAACTAATGAATGGAGATCGGAACGCCAATTCGACTTTGTTAATAGTGTGATATGATTCAACTTTCAAGTCAAATAATATCAACCAGGATAGTGTGATAGCTATATAGCTACGATTATCAGATTACTATTAGACATGACGTATGTCTTGAATAGCGGGGGTGCGGTCCAGTTCTTTTTTTGTAGTTTGCATTGAGAAAGATGTGATTTATTATGTGTAACCTGTAAAATGTAGGTTTTACTTCAAATAACGAGTACATGTAAGCTACATTTGTAATTAAAACAAGTCCTGGAATGTTTTCCTACCTTGTACATGATTTTCATTTAAAAGTTGCAGTTGATTCCGCTGGGAATAATTTTAACATAAATAAGAAATTCATTAGTTGCATATTAAATTTGTTAGTTGTTAATTTGTGTATAATTCAACCTTTTCCTTGTTATTTTATAAAACTTAAAATCTGAAATATTTCGTTCCTGGATCTGGAATAATTTTACAATTTTTGAAAAATCTCATTGTTGTGGAAAATTTCCGTTTTATTCACCACAAGGCATGTAAAACTTGATAAGGGAAATTACAATAGGAAAAACTCCTTTCGGTTGTTTCATCTTGTTTAAAGAGGGGAGAATACTCAAAAATGAAAACAAATAAAACGATGAATGGAATTCTTCTTCTCTAGTATATTGTATCAATTCCATAAGCTAGGCTTGCACTCTAAGGTTGGGCAGTGGGCAAGTTCTGAACCGAGATGAGGGGTTCATAAACTATCGCACATCTATGAACAGCTATTAAGCAAAGTGTAGCTAAATCAAATTGTTGGCATGATTAATCATTTCATACAGTTATAACAACTAAGTGTAAATACGTTTATTGCATATCCAAATTGACTTTGATTTTATATTGCCAACTCATACATAATTTACACCTTACATATGCTTCTCTGGTCTTTGGTCTGATGAAGGCGACGGGGTATGAACCATACTGGTCATTGAAACATCACACAAATTGTGACAATGACATAACTCTTTCTGGTTGTAATGCATGTACATAAACCTACAATTATGTTGAGGAAGTTTTTAAGTTACAGTGATTCAATATGGCTTGAATAGAAACAACTTTATATCTAAGAGATGGGCGGATTGGTCGAGTGGTTGAAGCTCTGGCTTTCCAAGCAGGCGGCCGGGGTTCGATCCCCGAAGTCGCCGTACGCATGGAATATTAGAAAAAGTGTTTTTCTCCTGCCCACACAACTCCAACAACCCAGGTGGAGTATAAAATGGTCTGGGGTGGGTGTTGCAGTATCTGTGCTGTAGCATTCAAGTGAGGTGGCAAGTATAAATGATACCGTTGGAAGCACGATCCCACTACAATCAGAACACAATACATTCCCAGCACACACACACACAGGCATACACACATAGGGAGATATTAGCCAGGTGGCATAGGACAAGTAGTTAGCGCCTGATAAGGCAGCTCCTGCGAATTCCTCAATATTGTATTGATTAATATATATGCTAATTGTATTGACTGTATTAAATTGTATATCTATGTACTGTAACGCGCTTTAGAGTGGCTTATGTTAGCTAGATAGGGCGCTATATCAAATGTTGTATATTTATTTATTTATATTTTAAGAAAAGAACAGCCCATTTTTCCCTTTAAATATTATATTCTTTAAGGTAAAAGATAGCTTGTATCAGCTGGGTACAAGATTATTTAGCCATCATACAGCATGGTTTAATGGTTTAACAAATACAAATTAAATCTAAGGTTGAAAATGTGGAGATGATGGTACGCTCTTAACACACTGAAATCTGCCTAATTGAACATGTCTTGTTTATAATGTATTTGTTCTTATACACGTTGTATCAAGCTTCTATTATCAGTTTGTACACGTTGTATCAATCTTCTATTATCAGTTTATACACGTTGTGTCAATCTTCTATTATCAGTTTATACACGTTGTGTCAATCTTCTATTATCAGTTTATACACGTTGTATCAATCTTCTATTATCAGTTTATACACGTTGTTTCAAGTTTCTATTATCAGTTTGTACACGTTGTTTCAAGCTTCTATTATCAGGTTGTACACGTTGTATCAATCTTGTATTATCAATTGGACATGTTGTGTCAAGCTTATATTATCAGTTTGTACACGTTGTGCAAAGCTTCTATTATCAGTTTATACACGTTGTTTCAAGTTTCTATTATCAGTTTGTACACGTTGTGCAAAGCTTCTATTATCAGTTTATACAAGTTGTGTCAAGCTTCTATTATCAGTTTATACAAGTTGTATCAAGCTTATATTATCAGTTTGTACACGTTGTTTCAAGCTTCTATTATCAGTTTATACACGTTGTGTGAAGCTTCTATTATCAATTTGTTCATGTTGTGTCAAGCTTCTATTATCATTTTGTACACGTTGTGTCAAGCTTCTATTATCAGTTTGTACACGTTGTATCAATCTTCTATTATCAGTTTGTACACATTGTGTCAATCTTCTATTATCAGTTTGTACACGTTGTGTCAAGCTTCTATTATCAGGTTGTACACGTTGTATCAATCTTCTATTATCAATTGGACATGTTGTGTCAAGCTTATATTATCAGTTTGTACACGTTGTGTCAAGCTTCTATTATCAGTTTGTACATGTTGTGTCAAGCTTCTATTATCAGGTTGTACACGTTGTATCAATCTTGTATTATCAATTGGACATGTTGTTTCAAGCTTCTTTTATCAGTTTGTACACGTTGTGTCAAGCTTCTATTATCAGTTTATAAACGTTGTGTCAAGCTTCTGTTATCAGTTTATACACGTTGTGTCAAGCTTCTATTATCAGTTTGTACACGTTGTGTCAATCTTCTATTATCAGTTTATACACGTTGTATCAAGCTTCTATTATCAGTTTTTACACGCTGTATCAATCTTCTATTATCAGTTTATACACGTTGTATAAAGCTTCTATTATCAGTTTGTACACGTTGTGTAAAGCTTCTATTATCAGTTTATACACGTTGTAACAAGCTTCTATTATCAGTTTGTACACGTTATGTCAAGCTTCTATTATCAGTTTGTACACGTAGTGTCAAGCTTCTATTATCAGTTTATACAAGTTGTATCAATCTTTTATTATCAGTTTGTACACTTTGTGTCAAGCTTCTATTATCAGTTTGTACACGTAGTGTCAAGCTTCTATTATCAGTTTATACACGTTGTATCAATCTTCTATTATCAGTTTGTAAACGTTGTGTCAAGCTTCTATTATCAGTTTAAACAAGTTGTATCAATCTTCTATTATCAGTTTTTACACGTTGTGTCAAGCTTCTATTATCAGTTTATACACGTTGTAACAAGTTTCTATTATCAGTTTGTACACGTTGTGTCAAGCTTCTATTATCAGTTTTTACACGTTGTATCAAGCTTCTATTATCAGTTTTTACACGTTGTATCAATCTTCTATTATCAGTTTATACACGTTGTGTCAAGCTTCTATTATCAGTTTGTACACGTTGTGTCAAGCTTCTATTATCAGTTTATACAAGTTGTATCAATCTTCTATTATCATTTTGTACACGTTGTGTCAAGCTTCTATTATCAGTTTTTACACGTTGTATCAACCTTCTATTATCAGTTTATACACGTTGTGTCAAGCTTCTATTATCAGTTTGTACACGTTGTATATCAAGCTTCTATTATCAGTTTGTACACGTTTTATTAAGCTTCTATTATCAGTTTGTACATTTTTTTTAATTTTTTTTCTTCTATTTAGATCAACAAAGGTTGGTGTTTAGTTTCACAGTGACAAAATGAGACTTTATTGGACAGCATGGGGTAGATGATGGTGAATTCGAAAACCCCATTCATCAAGCGAGCGACTCAATTTCTTAGTGAAGTGCTTCCAAAGTGGAAAAGTTTTAGTTTTAGCGACCAAATGAAGACCAAAAATTTCTATATATGTCTCCTATTCATTGCTGCTACTTCCACTTCTATATGGCTCCTGTCCAATCCCTCCCCAAACCTGCATACCATCGTCACGCAGACCCACAAACAAATCAACAACATCAAAAACATCCCAACTAACATAAGGACTTCTAATGAAGAGGAATTAAAAGTGGATCATGTGTACCTGGAACGACTTGGATTTTACGACAAGGAGGCTAAGGTTGTTAGCAGTGAGATGAAGGAGACGCCGATCATTGGGACCTCAGCATTGCCAGGCCACTATGAAGAAGCTCTCAAGTTTGTTAAATCTACCCAAAAGATTCTTCCTCAACAAAAAATTCTTATCTATGATCTGGGAATCAGTACGACAGAATCTCAACAGGTATGTTATTGTACTTAGCTATCTCAACAGGTATGTTATTGTACGTAGCTATCTCAACAGGTATGTTATTGTACGTAGCTATCTCAACAGGTATGTTATTGTACGTAGCTATCTCAACAGGTATGTTATTGTACGTAGCTATCTCAACAGGTATGTTATTGTACGTAGCTATCTCAACAGGTATGTTATTGTACGTAGCTATCTCAACAGGTATGTTATTGTACGTAGCTATCTCAACAGGTATGTTATTGTACGTAGCTATCTCAACAGGTATGTTATTGTACGTAGCTATCTCAACAGGTATGTTATTGTACGTAGCTATCTCAACAGGTATGTTATTGTACGTAGCTATCTCAACAGGTATGTTATTGTACGTAGCTATCTCAACAGGTATGTTATTGTACGTAGCTATCTCAACAGGTATGTTATTGTACGTAGCTATCTCAACAGGTATGTTATTGTACGTAGCTATCTCAACAGGTATGTTATTGTACGTAGCTATCTCAACAGGTATGTTATTGTACGTAGCTATCTCAACAGGTATGTTATTGTACGTAGCTATCTCAACAGGTATGTTATTGTACGTAGCTATCTCAACAGGTATGTTATTGTACGTAGCTATCTCAACAGGTATGTTATTGTACGTAGCTATCTCAACAGGTATGTTATTGTACGTAGCTATCTCAACAGGTATGTTATTGTACGTAGCTATCTCAACAGGTATGTTATTGTACGTAGCTATCTCAACAGGTATGTTATTGTACGTAGCTATCTCAACAGGTATGTTATTGTACGTAGCTATCTCAACAGGTATGTTATTGTACGTAGCTATCTCAACAGGTATGTTATTGTACGTAGCTATCTCAACAGGTATGTTATTGTACGTAGCTATCTCAACAGGTATGTTATTGTACGTAGCTATCTCAACAGGTATGTTATTGTACGTAGCTATCTCAACAGGTATGTTATTGTACGTAGCTATCTCAACAGGTATGTTATTGTACGTAGCTATCTCAACAGGTATGTTATTGTACGTAGCTATCTCAACAGGTATGTTATTGTACGTAGCTATCTCAACAGGTATGTTATTGTACGTAGCTATCTCAACAGGTATGTTATTGTACGTAGCTATCTCAACAGGTATGTTATTGTACGTAGCTATCTCAACAGGTATGTTATTGTACGTAGCTATCTCAACAGGTATGTTATTGTACGTAGCTATCTCAACAGGTATGTTATTGTACGTAGCTATCTCAACAGGTATGTTATTGTACGTAGCTATCTCAACAGGTATGTTATTGTACGTAGCTATCTCAACAGGTATGTTATTGTACGTAGCTATCTCAACAGGTATGTTATTGTACGTAGCTATCTCAACAGGTATGTTATTGTACGTAGCTATCTCAACAGGTATGTTATTGTACGTAGCTATCTCAACAGGTATGTTATTGTACGTAGCTATCTCAACAGGTATGTTATTGTACGTAGCTATCTCAACAGGTATGTTATTGTACGTAGCTATCTCAACAGGTATGTTATTGTACGTAGCTATCTCAACAGGTATGTTATTGTACGTAGCTATCTCAACAGGTATGTTATTGTACGTAGCTATCTCAACAGGTATGTTATTGTACGTAGCTATCTCAACAGGTATGTTATTGTACGTAGCTATCTCAACAGGTATGTTATTGTACGTAGCTATCTCAACAGGTATGTTATTGTACGTAGCTATCTCAACAGGTATGTTATTGTACGTAGCTATCTCAACAGGTATGTTATTGTACGTAGCTATCTCAACAGGTATGTTATTGTACGTAGCTATCTCAACAGGTATGTTATTGTACGTAGCTATCTCAACAGGTATGTTATTGTACGTAGCTATCTCAACAGGTATGTTATTGTACGTAGCTATCTCAACAGGTATGTTATTGTACGTAGCTATCTCAACAGGTATGTTATTGTACGTAGCTATCTCAACAGGTATGTTATTGTACGTAGCTATCTCAACAGGTATGTTATTGTACGTAGCTATCTCAACAGGTATGTTATTGTACGTAGCTATCTCAACAGGTATGTTATTGTACGTAGCTATCTCAACAGGTATGTTCATTGTACGTAGCTATCTCTACAGGTATGTTATTGTACGTAGCTATCTCTACAGGTATGTTATTGTACGTAGCTATCTCAACAGGTATGTTATTGTGCGTAGCTATCTCAACAGGTATGTTCATTGTACGTAGCTGTCTCAACAGGTATGTTCATTGTACGTAGCTGTCTCAACAGGTATGTTCATTGTACGTAGCTGTCTCAACAGGTATGTTCATTGTACGTAGCTGTCTCAACAGGTATGTTCATTGTACGTAGCTGTCTCAACAGGTATGTTCATTGTACGTAGCTGTCTCAACAGGTATGTTCATTGTACGTAGCTGTCTCAACAGGTATGTTCATTGTACGTAGCTGTCTCAACAGGTATGTTCATTGTACGTAGCTGTCTTTTGCAAACGGTGAGAGATGTACATACATGCACCATAATTACTGGTGACAGTGACATCCCCATATACACCATATGGTTAAAGGAGCCAAAACAAAACAATAATTCTATCCCATATTTGTGATGTTGATTGTTAACAGTTGAGTGATCCTATAGGTTTTAGAATTTCAAGGAAATCTTTTCTCACAAAACTTCCTATGTCTTTCTTAAGCTTGGTGTCTTGGAAGTTGAGGGAGGTTGTGTCCATTCTTGCCAATATTTCCAACATATTTTTTAAAACACCTTCCAGGAGGAGGCATGATTAGACTTAGATATATTATATAGATTGTCATTTAGATTTTTCACTATAATATTGAAAGGAGTGACAGACCTTTTTAGCTCACCTGGCCTGAAGGTAAACAACTTCTTCTGAATAACCAAAAGGCCCAGGGTACTGAAATTGGGCCTGTAGCATGCTGGGATAAACATCTACCAAGTTTGTACAATTAATTGACTTTGACCCACTTTCAAGGTCACAGGGGTCAAATGTCGTAAAATCTTCAAACGACTTCTTCTCAATAACCAAAAGACACAGGGTACTGAAGTTGGGCCTGTAGCATGCTGGGATGAAGGGCTACCAAGTTTGTTTAAATGAATGACCTTGACCCACTTTCAAGGTCACAGGGGTCAAAAAAAGGCCCAGGGTACTGAAATTGGGCCTGTAGCATGCTGGGATGAAGAACTCCCAAGTTTGTTCAAATGAATGACCTTGACCCACTTTCAACCTAATGTCCTTGTTCTACATTCAAGGTCACAGGCGTCATATGTTTAAATCTTTTAATAGGTTCTTATGAATCAAACACTGATATTCTGCCTGAAGCTGTATTTTAGTCCTCTTTTAAGATTACAATTGTGAGATTAATACCAGGTGAGCGATGCAGGCCCATTGGGCCTCTTGTTTCACTTATGACTGTGTGTCGGGTGGGATGGGAGGCCACTTTTTTAAGTACAAGGAATGATTGATTTCTCAAAATACTTTGTCTTATTTTTGAACTGTTCATTGACCTTTACTTTAAATGTTCAAAATAGTAAGGCTAAGTCTTGTGCATAAGGCTTTTTTAAATTTTGATAATTATGTTCATGATAACTTAAAAATTCAGAACATTTTTTCATTATCACAAACAGAAGAGTTACTTCCCTTTTTTATCTTTATGTCTCATCTGGGAATTGGGTTAAATGCTGTTAATACCTGGTCTCTGTATCTTTCTATGTAAAGGTAGCTTTGGCTACATAGTTACATGCTTTGTTAGATTTTACTTACATGGTTACCTGAGAAAATGCTCATTTGAATGGCTTAGCTTTATTACCGACACAGAATAGCAAAATGTTCAAAACCTAATGGAAACCTGTATGATATACAACCTTGTTAAAATGTTGAATATAACCTAGAGTGGAACTATTGATGACTATGTGATGGATGACACACGGTCTTATTACTGTGTAGGGGAGATTACTGTGTAGGGGAGATTACTTTGTAGGGGAGATTACTGTGTAGGGGGGGGGGGGATTACTGTGTAGAGGAGATTACTGTGTAAGGGAGATTACTGTGTAGGGGTGATTACTGTGAAGGGGAGATTACTGTGTAGGGGGGGGGGGATTACTGTGTAGAGGAGATTACTGTGTAAGGGAGATTACTGTGTAGGGGAGATTACTGTGTAAGGGAGATTACTGTGTAGGGGAGATTACTGTGTAGGGAAGAAATTTGGCTGCTGTTTAATTTTCGCCTTTTTTGTCTAGGTCAAATTTATCATTACAGTGAATCGAATATTGCACTAGTAGTAAACAACATAATTACATAGTAATTAAAGGTGAAAGACAACATTGACATGGGGCGAATATGGTTTATTCCTGGTAAACAGTATTGTCAGGCAATTCATCAATCACATTATTCTGATCTTTCAGAATATGTCTTGAATAGTTGTTGATTCTTTGCATAAAGTGTTAATATCCATATTTACAATACAATTTTCATATTATTTTCATCCGTATCTGTACAGATGGTTAAGTTCTGCAACAAGACGAGGACATGTAGCCTAAAAGTGTTTCCGTTTGATAAATTTCCATCACACGTTAGATACCTGGATACCAAGAGTTATCGGCCCTTGGCTGTACAGGTGAGTAAATAAACAGGTGCTGTCTGAACTCTATTATAAATGGTGTCCTTTGGCTAAGACAGTGGCTATCCAAAACATCTCTAACTTTCATTTACCTAGGCTAAAATGACAAATTATAGATTTCTTTGAGGGAGAGGATGTGAAAAAAATTAACACGTCTGCAGGAAACATTTACTAGTCCTTCATATTTTTTACTTGTCCAGGACTAACAGACTAGTGTTATTGTTGAACCTGTAACTTGGAATATATGTACAATCTATATTTATACCATGTTTACTGTTAAATAATGCAAAAATGTACTTTTTAAAAATAAAGAAGTTTAAAAGTGCCTTTTCCAAATTAGCTAGAAGAATGTGTAGCTGTCATTGAATTGATGTTTTAGGAGACACTTAAGGAATATGGAGCTGTGATATGGCTGGAGCCGCCCGAACACTTCACCACCAGCAAGCTCAATAAGGTATTAGCTCAGGCACAAAAGGAGGGAATCGCGGCCTGGACCATCCAGGAACCTGCCTCTGCTCTTATCCACCCAAAGATGTTCAAATATTTCAAAACCAAGCAGAATAATTACTTCTTTTTAAGGGCAGCAAAAGCCAACCAGTTGATTATTTACAACACAGAGAAAATACGACAAGATTTGATGTTACCATGGGTTAAATGTGCGTTAACAGAAGAATGCATAAATCCCACAGGTGCTCAGAATTTTGGCTGTAATTATGATCTTAAACCTCGTTTTAGGTACATGGGCTGTCATAAATATGACATGGCCGCCCTTAATGTTATTCTGGGATTAATGTTTGACTTTTCTGAGTCGCCGTACGAAGTGGAAGAGGAAATCTTTGGTGTTTTGGTGACGGAACAGAATGGGAATTCAACTTCTCCACGATATGTTACCCGGGACAAACTCACTCAGATTAGCTAGTCAGTACCCACAGAACACAATGTAATGGTAAAAGTTGGAACAAGCTGTGAATTAATTTTATTGCCAGGTGTTATGTATTATATCTAGGATGTTTGTGCTTTACTTTTCACAATATGCTAATTGAAGCAGACCCTATCAAATTATAAAAAAAATTGGGCATAAAATGGGAAAAGTACTAATCTTAAAGAACAAATAGGGAATTTTAAGTCCAGCAGACAGGTAAAACCACTGACACTAGCTTGTCTGTCAATACACCTATAACTATATGTTTATTCACAGACAAGTTAGGCTAATGCCTGTGGTTTAGACTTCTCATGTAGAGTAGAGGAAACAGGTATATGGGTAAGAATTATCACACAATTTGTATTTTGATTCAATCAGATCAATAAAACTCGTTTAGGTATATCGGTCTGTATCAGGATAATGGTAAGATAGGGCACACAACATACAATGTACAGTATCAGGTAACTCGGTCTGTATCAGTATAATGGTAAGATAGGGCACACAACATAGAATGTACAGTATCGGGTAACTCGGTCTGGATCAGTATAATGGTAAGATAGGGCACACAACATGCAATGTACAGTATCAGGTAACTCTGTCTGTATCAGGATAATGGTAAGATAGGGCACACAACATACAATGTACAGTATCGGGTAACTCGGTCTGTATCAGTATAATGGTAAGATAGGGGACACAACATACTATTTACAGTATCAGGAAAGAAAAACAATGCAATTATTGAAACTCCCATACAACGCACACTTTGTTTGTAGCCTATTATGTTGATATTCATTGTTATAGTTTCCTTAATTGAAAATGGTAATTACATCATTGATTATTCTCATTAAATTTCATAAAAAAATCGTCATTGAATCATGTTTACTGGAATGAAACAAAACAAAATTGTTAGTAATTGTTTTGCAAATTTTCTTAATAAAAAGTAGAAGAAAAAATGAGATTTACATTTAAAGGAATTAACTGTGTTCATATAAAGATAGACTTGGATTTTCTTACTTCTGCTTTTTGTTGATTTTGGATGTATTGAAGAAATTTATTTCCATAAAAAAGATGAAAAAACCCCATTATTAAATGACAATTAAGTGCTATACATCAGTTTGAGCACTGAGATGAACTCTTAAATTGCATTAGTTAAATGTATTTCATAAAAAATCTCACATGGTATTTTGTCTTTATTTTTTTTATTGAAAATGTTTCAGTTTTCATATTTGTTTTTAGTCGTAGTAGGAATTTCTTTTAATCATCAGTTCATTTTATCGTGTTCTGCTTAGGAGGGAAAGATATGCATCGCTAAAATAAGAGTTTTCACTTGTTGAAATAATGATAAAAGACAGGTTGATAATTAAGATTTGTCCATTATTTATTTGGTGAGTTTGTAGAAGGTATCGGGTGAGTTTATGTAATGGTGCTTTGTCCGTTTGTCATCTGTTGTGCTTCAAATTTTTGCATGAACTACTGAGAAGATTTTAACCAAATTTTGATGTAAAGTAATACAATTAGAAGGGTTGACCATCCATTGGGTAGAGGGGTGGGGTCAAAAGTCACCGGATCGGCTGATAAACAAAAATTGACATCTTTTTTCAAAGTACATTTGTACTCACTAGTGGATTTCAACCAGAGTTTAGTGGTAGCATGCTTAGCCCATGGGGCTCTGAATTGATACAAATGGAGGGGGTAAAGGTAGGGTAACAATTCCATTAACCCTCTGCCTCAGGCAGATAGATTCTATGTCAGGACTTGTGACAGTTTCAATATTTACTATAACAGTAGGTGGGCTAGAATTATTTTCTAAATATTCCTGCAGTTCTAAAGTACTCTAAATAGGCAATTGTATACCCCTGCAAAAGGTCACATTTTCTTATCTGCTTTAAATGACTACATCTCCAAAACTACTGAGCAGATTTAAACCAAATGGTAGTGTAAGCATGCTTATCCCCATTTGGATCTAAAGTTTCACAAATGAAGGGATTGACCCTCCTGAGGGCTAAGGCAAAAGATGTAGTTTTGAAATATTTACTTTAAATGGCATCTCTTCCCAAACTAATGGACAATTTTTACCTAAATTGTTGTGGCAGCATGGGTAGTGTCCTTAGCCCATGGGGATCAAAACTTATAATGACCTTAACATTCCTGGAGCTGACCTCCCAAACTCATGTCCTCATATAATTGTATTAACTTGATTTCCAAAATAGCCAGGTGAGCGATTTCAGGCTCTTTTGACCAATTGTTTAGCATGTGTGCTGGTGTGTTACACAAATGTGTTACATAAGTGTATTCGTCCCATATTTATTTTATGTGTGTTATAAATAAAGGCATTACTCATCGTTACTGTCCAAAGCTTATTTGGTTTTTATCTAGGCTTTGCATGTATTCGTCTGATGTTTATTTAGTATACTTGAATAACACGTTATGTTTTACACATCAACGCCCCTTTCTCGCCATTATACACAAGGCTTCCTCACTGGTTTTTGTTGTAAATATAGAGGTGTGGGTGCCATGTTTAGTGGTAAAATTAGACTTTATCAAAAATAAAAGTTTGTTTTGAATGAAAAATGTCCATGAAGACTGTGATATCAGCACATGTTTTTACAGTAGAAGCTGTTCAGAGAAACCAACACTTTAACAATAAAAGTGGTTTCAAAAGTGACTTCCTTAGCAGGTTCATTATAATGCAACTCCTCGGCAGATCATGAGTGGAGGGAAGTTTTGAACCTTTGTTTTGCACTTCTTATGTATCAGCAGCACAATATTGGAACCCCCCCCCCCCCTCCATCCCCCTACAACACAGACACACTCACATCTTTCCTAGAAAGCTGTTTTAAGATTCACCTCTGCTTGTAATTATGTAGTTCTAGATTGCTATTGGTCAAATATGGTTTTGGTAGTATATGATGATCTAAAGTTAAGTGAAGTATACAAAATATTGACTTTCAACTAAAGGCCCATAAAAAGCATATTTTACAAACAGTAGTTATGATTATACCAATGACATGTTTACACTCAAACAAAACCTACCATAAAGCAATGTATGCTGTAAGTATTGTTACTGTGTGTGGGTGTTCTGAAAATGATCTTAGTACAGTACTAAAGTAGTCTGTATTGTAAATTGTGTCCACAAGTTATCTCCCCTTAACATAATTTATCTGTAAAGCAAACATATCATGGCATATTATGACATAGTTTCCTAGGTGATTGTAATACCCCAAATAATTCCAGTGTTTCTTAACCATTCACAGTTGTCTTTGGTGACCTAGACCAAGACTATCAGATTTTAAAAGGAATTGTTTATAAGTATAATTTTCAGCATTGATTATCTAATATTTGGTAATATTGATTATAAACAGTGTAATTTGAAGCCATGTTGACTTGTTCATGTAGCCATCCAAGATATCCGGCTTGATTGCATCAGTAGCTCACATATCCTTGATATTCCAGAGGTTAAGCTCACTTACATTCTGGGGCCCCCTGGGATATCTTGTGACCAGATCGGAGACATGTGGCTAGCTATTTGGTTGGTTTCAGGTAACAAAATCTCGCCAATCACCACAATGTTATTTGTCCTTTGAATATTTCAGAAGCTTCAAAGTGGGTCAATTTTAGCATTATGTTGCTGTGAAATCCTTTAATGTACATCTGATGATTAACTAACCTTCTTGTATCATCAACAAGGTGCCACATACAAAGCATCTGATATCGTCATGACATATTCCAGGATTGCAGAGCATGTAAGTAAGCCTAACCCCTGAAATTCAAGAATGTATGTATGTATGGTGTCGAGGATATGATGTTTAAAGATTACTGCAGAATTTGCTAATATGAGATATAGCAATTTCTGTTCAGTATCTTTTGAATGTTTTGCTGTTACCATCATGATTTAAAATTTAAACTGAATACTGTTTTATTCAGAAATCTATAGAAATCATACATTTAATATATCATTGTTACTTTATCTGTTATTTTGTAAAAGAGAATGTCCAAACTAACATATAGGACCCTATGGTGCTTATTATAGCAATACTGTATAGTTGC
Organism: Mizuhopecten yessoensis; assembly: GCF_002113885.1. NCBI lineage: Eukaryota > Metazoa > Mollusca > Bivalvia > Pectinida > Pectinidae > Mizuhopecten > Mizuhopecten yessoensis. Next base: position 421,723 of record NW_018480054.1, on the reverse strand, counting down.
TAATATTTATAAGGGTTTTAAATTTGCATATTTTTCAAATGTGTTAAATTCACGAAATTGGAAGCCTCGTTAATATTTTGAGATCCTCGTGTTGTTCGTTGCTAGTAGTAACAAGCACTTGGAACTCTTTGCGAGGAGTTCCAAAGTAGACTTACAGAAATTATGATTTGCGAGATTAAACCCCCATGAATAAGTTCTGGACACAAAATCAGGAACTTTTAAACCAGCAAAATTTAACAACTTTACGGTATTTAGTTCCTATGGTGTTTAATTAACTAACAGTGTGGTCCTGTGGTGTTTCATAAAACTTGTTGTCAATTCATTGATCATCTTCCACAATGAAATAATCAGAAGATTATGTATGTAAGGTTCGTGTCATAGACTGTGATTGCTATATTACCACATGATATTAAACAAGTTATCTCCCTTTATGTAAAAAAAAATTAGTCATGTTAGGTATTGGGGATATGGAAATTCTGATTCGGATTTTTATTTTTGTTGAAGAGATGATGTCACATTTCAGTACAAATATCACCAAGGCACGGAACATTTTTAACTCAAATTATTTGCTTTTTTGTTAGAATTTAGAGAATGGTAGTTTACAAACAAGAGATCACTGGGTGCCCCTATTTTGTATGTGGGATCCTGCATGGGTATCCCTAGTGAACCATGTAGAGTTAGGAATACATCATTACATGCTTTTTTTGTTCATAATAATAGCAAACAATAGAAGAAACTTTAACAATGACTGCATGTATTCCATATTTTTTTTCAATCCCGAAGTTTCAGATGTTAAGCACTAGGCAAGTATTCTCGAAAATTGCTTACAAACTTGATGGTGGTGAGGTCATTATTCAATTTACTTCTCCATACAATTATTTTTCTGAGTTGTCTCCCCTACTTGAGATAAATTGCTGCTTCATACAATTGTTTTACTGGATTATCTCCCCTGATTGAGATAAATTGCTGCTTCATACAATTATTTTACTGAGTTAGCTCCCCTAATGCAGATACATTAATTCTCCCTTAATTTTTATACTTTGCTAATGAGTTATATACCATGATTGATTAATTTTACAGTCTAACATATATATCAAACATTATCATAATTGGTTCAGTATAATGCACTATTGGGTTATCTCCCATTTGTCCCTATTGTATATATATATATATTACAGAAAAATCAATAAATAAATCATTCATCAAGCTTTTTAAGGACAGCAAAAGTACAGGGGCCCGTTAATTAAACTACAAAAAATTCTGCTCAAATGCAACAGTGACATTATGTTTCAAGCAATTTTCCTGCCTGCTTTTTCTGCTTATGTATAAACAAGTATACAGACAACTTAAAGGCCGGGTATTTTAGTAGACTTTTGTTTTAAATTTCCTGTTTAGATTTTTTTTGCTCATATTTTTATTTTCTTAGATTTTACCTTTTTTGTAGACGTTCTCCAAACTGTGGTAGTTGGTCTTCATTCTAGACAAGTCGGTGAGTTTTATAATTTCAATGTTTTTTTAATAGATGGAGTTACCAAGGTGCTTGTAAATAACTAACAAGTTATTTGTGGAATGTGCGAGTGGGCATCCATCAAGCCTCTGACCATGCTAACTGTTGCTGAACTAGTGAAGGTGTCCCAGGGTTATACCTTATTGGTGGAAAAGCTAGATTGCCAGTAAGGCAGTATTTTCCTTGCATATTTCTTTGTCGTTACATTTGACAAACAATTAGATTCATATGTCAAGTATTTTATTCTCGATTGATAGTTTAAACACGATTCCACAATTGCCTGTTACCAGGTAAATGAAATCATGTCCTGCCAAAGTTAATATAAAGGTCATAGGTCAGTGTACTCCATTACTGTCCTGTCAAAGTTCACATGAAGGTCATAGGTCAGTGTACTCATTCACTGTCCTGTCAAAGTTAACATAAAGGTCATAGGTCAGTGTACTCCATTACTGTCCTGTCAAAGTTCACATAAAGGTCATGGGTCAGTGTACTCCATTACTGTCCTGTCGAAGTTCACATAAAGGTCATGGGTCAGTGTACTCATTTACTGTCCTGTCAAAGTTCACATAAAGGTCATAGGTCAGTGTACTCCATTACTGTCCTGTCATAAAGGTCATAGGTCAGTGTACTCCATTACTGTCCTGTCATAAAGGTCATAGGTCAGTGTAATCCATTACTGTCCTGTCATAAAGTCATAAAAAGGTCATTATATTGACAAGTGATAATGTTTCCAAGCTTTTAATCAAATATGATGTAACACAAAGTGTGTATTTATTGTACATGTTTCAGATTTGTGAAACAAACTGTATATACATGTTCATGCTTCAGTATAAAAACTGTTTTATAATTCATTTCTTACTTTCATTTGTAACAAACTTTTTATCTTTACTGTACATTTTCATTGCTTCAGATTTGTTTTGAATTGCAGTATATTAGTATGGTTTATGATTGAGTTGATATTAAACAAAACATTAATCGTAAAGGTTACAGGGATTTCATAACAAGTTAAACAAACTGTTCACAAATTTCTTCAGTTAAAAGTGAAAGTATATGAACAATGATTCAGACAGTGGAAGCTCATTCATTCATTCCAGATGGTAAATCAACTTATAGAATTTCTGTCTTTTTTGTGACATTCTTGAAGCACAAACGTCCATACTTATTTTCATCTAAGAAAACAATTTTCTTTGTTATGATAATATAATCTTTTAGATGACAGGAAAATAACAGATATACTACAATGCCAGTCTGGTGATAATGAGGAGTTGATCTGGCTTCTACGGTTTTCTTTGAGCTCCCATGTACCAATTCCAAATAATGAGAAGGTTATCTGTTGATACAGTATCTTATTGTCGTAATAATTTCTAAAATTGTATGCCACTTGTTGAGAATTGATGTACATTTCTATGGAAATGTGGTTTAAAATAAAATACTGATTGTCTCTGTCTTATTGATATGTTGTCTGATTTAAGTTGGTTTGAAAGTTAATTAAACCTAATTAACACTTGGACGAGTTTCATGGGCTTTATGCTTTAGGACCAAGTTTGAAGTCAATCACAGATTATGTAACTAGAGAATAAGTATTTATTGGCAAATCAGAAGATGCCAGGATGGCCATTCTTCATTTGCATCAACACGAAAAATGCATGATAAAATTGATCTGGGATCTCCTACAGAAACCCCAGTATATATAGTTTACAGTGTATCTCTGCTACCCTTCTTGAATTGAAGTCAAAAATATTTATGTCGCAGCCAACCAGAGGCCAAGGTGGCCATCTTAGGATTTTCAGGCTGGTCTCAAAAAACAAGTAGATTTGGCCTTTGGAGCCACATCTGTACCAATTTGGGAATAGATTGCTCTGGTCATTTTTGAGAAGAAGTGGACAATTTCTCGACGAATCAATGACCAGAGTGGTAATCTTAGATTATCAGTTCCATACAAAAAGTTGGATACTAACAGGGGTGAAAGGAAAATTTGTACTGAGTTTAATTTGGAGTCCATCACTTCAGTTTTCTGGAAAAGATATTTGAAAACATCTTAGCAATCATAGACCATGACGGCCATCTTGGATTTTCGGCTTGGCATAAAAAGGTATTTTTAAGACCAGAGGCTGGGGTGGCTGTTCTGATTTTTGAATTTGAATGAAAAGTTACAATATTTGGTCAGGATGTCACAAGGAACACATGTTCCAAGTTTGGAGTCCGTTTCAGTGGTTCTTGAGAAGAAGCAAACATGTTTTGGCTAATTAGAGGCCAAAATGGCCATCTTGAATCCTTAGATCGGTACAAAGAGTAACAATGCTTGGTCTGTTAGTGAGGACCTCTTCAGTAACATTTGAACCAAGTATTGAGACAATCACTTTAATGGTTCTTGAGAAGTCATTTTTTGGTGTGGCTTCATCTCTGGGACTTAGAGGTGGTTTATAATCAACCAGGTTGTATTGGAACCATTCTCAGAATTGACTCGAGGGCCTGTCTACACCCCTAGGGACTTAAATCATGGACCATAAATTTGAAACAGTTGAGATATCGACCCTATACCATATACATGTATATCATTGCTGTGCTTAAAGAGCTAAACACAGTCATGATATCAGAATTGACTCTGGAAACTGGCCCAATACCTAGAGACTTAATTCCTGGGACATAACTTTGAAATAGTTGAGATTCCAATCCCATAACCACATATACAATTGCGGAGTATAGAAAGAGGAATACATATATGCCACCAGGATGGATCTGGGATCCGGCCCATTACCCTTGAAGACTTGGTCCCTATGTCATAACTTTGAAACTGTAGAGATCCCCACTCCATAATCATATTTTCAAGTTGCTGGGCATAAAATATGGACACAATCATGCTACAAATATTGGCCTTGGGGTCTGCTTCTGCCCTTAGAGACTTAGTAACTCAGCCATAACATGGAAATATTTGAGATCCCTAGTCTGAGGATATATACAATTTCTGAGCATGAAAATTAGGATATGCCTTTGCTATCAGGATTATTTCCAGGGACTGTCCCTGTCCCTGGGAACTTATTTGCCAAACTGTATTTTATGAGAATAAATTACCATGATTACATATAAATATCCAGGTAAGCGATACAGGCCCTCTGGGCATTTTGTTATAATCATCATCACCAAAACTTTTACCAACACCGACATTAATTGAGTGACTACAAAACAGAAGTCCCTTCATCCTTTGGGTAAGTCTAGTTGTATTGTGAGTAGTGTAGCCTGGCAAAACAAACAAAACAAATAATCAAAGACATTAATAGAAACTTTTCATCTTTTTATTCAATTTTTCCCCACAAAACTTGTATGTCTCTTCATGATCACATTTCCTGTTTATCCCAACCATGCAATCATGTAATAAAGCTGATGAAGTTTTTAAAACAAAGCTATGTTTCAAAAATTCTATGGTGTTGAAATAAAATATGTACTGGTTCTGCTTGAGCAGATGTTTAAACATTAATACACTAAAACGTATCTTCTGAACCATGTGAACAATGCACCAAACAGCCAAATAGCCAATAAAGGTTTGATAAGTAAACCATACAGAAGTGGAGGTTTCAATACAAGGTATGTACTTTTAGCATCATCCTCAAATTTCCTGATGGCTACGCTCACTTATGTTCTCTGTGGCTAGCTATTTGATTTGTTTCAGGTTTAAAGATAACCTATTGCTAGGCTGATACCTGTCATTTGAAGGCTACAAAGGAGCGACACTCGTACAATGTCAGTCAAATTTACCACTACACTGTGACACCCGTACAACGTCAGTCAAATTTACCATTAAACGGTGACACCCGTACAACGTCGGTCAAATTTACCACTACACTGTGACACCCGTACAACGTCAGTCAAGTTTACCATTACACTGTGACACCCGTACAACGTACGTCAAATCTACCATTACACTGCGACACCCGTACAACGTCAGTCAAATCTACCATTACACTGTGACACCCGTACAACGTAAGTCAAATCTACCATTACACTGTGACACGCGTACAACGTCAGTCAAATCTACCATTACACTGTGACACCCGTACAACGTACGTCAAATTTACCATTACACTTCGACACCCGTACAATGTCAGTCAAGATTACCATTACACTGCGACACCCGTACAACGTAAGTCAAATCTACCATTACACTGTGACACCCGTACAACGTCAGTCAAATCTACCATTACACTGTGACACCCGTACAACGTCGGTCAAATTTACCATTACACTGCGACACCCGTACAACATCAGTCAAGTTTACCACTACACTGAGACACCCGTACAACTTCAGTCAAGTTTACCATTACACTGTGACACCCATACAACGTCAGTCAAGTTTACCATTACACTGTGACACCCGTACAACGTCAGTCAAGTTTACCATTACACGGTGACACCCGTACAACGTCAGTCAAGTTTACCATTACACTGAGACACCCGTACAACGTCAGTCAAGTTTACCATTACACAGCAGTCAAACCTTCTGATGTTCATGAAAAGATCAAGCTAGTCCACTTATATCATTCACAAGGTGTGTACAGAGCCTTTGATTATAGCATTATACATGTGTGCTGAGAATGTAAGTGAAAGTAACCGCTGGGATTTCGAGGATGATTTAGAATGAAATGAAAACTATACTATCATATATCATTAGGGACTGGTTGTTCACATCAGGCAAAGCTTCAGGAGATGTTAACCCATGTTTTCAAAATGTGGTTTTTGATAAATATGTTGTTTTTTTACAAATATTCTGTTTTTTATTATATTATTAATCTGTAAACATACAACTTCTGTTTTAAGTTTCAAATTTACATTTTTGAATATTAAACGTTGCATTAAATTGTAGTTCAACTAATCAGGATTTGAATAAATTTGCACAGGTATCATCCACTGCCATACGTCTGTCACACAATATGTTACCAAACTGTCAAACGGTTCTTCAATAACACTAATCACTCCAAATATCAGAAATACCAGAACGTTGATCAGCACATGATTTCATATATAAATCCGTATAGATTACAATGATGTGTGAATCTACAATTGCTGACTATTACAATCATAAGAATACAGAGAGACTTTACCCTTTCAAACTAAGATATGAGTACAGGACTGGTATTATAAACAATCGGGTGCTCTCTCATCATTACATACCCACAGATACACTTCACAAAGTCTGTACAATTAGTACATAGTAAGATACTTCAGCAATGTTAGAGCTGTAACGACGCCGAGATACTTTGGACATTGACCACATCGCAGTCGCCACAACCATATCTGATGAAGACACAGCCGACCTGCGGTCCCTTATATTCCAAGAGTAAATGTAGAAAAAATCTTCAGTACAATTTATTTTCACATTCATTTATAAGCAATTTTTTCTGTGGTTAATACAAATATTACATCTTGAACATTGGTTCAAATATATCAACAAGTGTTATATTAGGATTTTTTCATTTCCTGAAGACAGTGAGAGATCACAAGATACACCATGAAATAAACAAGCCCACAAAAAATAAGCGATTTTCACTGAAAATTTACAACACCCTTCATATTGAATAATAATTTATATAAGCAGATGATATCCCTATGATCCGAACTGATGGTAACACTTCATTTTATGATAGATTTAAAATCATAAAGTTTAATATACAACCATGCTGCAATTTTCAAACTTTTGTTTCTATATGGTAGTGACACTTACAGACATGTTGACTGCTACACCTCCCACTTTACACACCAGGAAATATAGCATTAATATTTGCAGCAAAGGTTTTATTTATCTTTTAATTTGTAAGTAACTGATGTTAAGTCAATAGTCACATGTATATTGTATATGATTGTGTGTTGAGGCACAACAAGTAAATATTGAAACGTTATGAGGTGGTTTTAACCCTTTCACCCCTATGTAACTTTAATAAACTCTACCATGCATTGGTCTGGGTAAGTCCATTACGGTCTATAGTGGTTAAAGGGTTAATTGATTGATTTTCTGTTTCCTGAATTTCTCAAAAACTGATTGAGGTTGGCCCTATCAATATGATTTGTAGAAATAGTATATGTAATACTGTTTCACATCTTTAAAAAACCCAGCATGAAATTGACACATCGTCAAATCTATGTATACAGGCCAGATTTTTCACTTTGTTTAATTCTGTTTTTTTCTCTCTCTGAATTAACTTTTATACCGAACCAACATCAAATGAACACATATCAAGTATACTTTACCACAGACAATTTTTTTCAATTTAGATTTCAGATTTCGAAAAAATAAATTACATAACTGTGATGCAAATTATTGGTTTCTATGAATTGAGTCTATTTCCCTCGTCGTTTGTGCGATGATCCAGAACTTGGCGTGGCATTATTTGTAGAATCTGATTCTGGTTCCTGTTTAACTTTAAGCCACTTCAGTGGTTTCCTTCTGTACACAGGCCAGGGTGGCAGAGTCAACTGTGAAATGTAGAACAGAATTTTCAATTCATATAAAAATACAAAAAATGTTAAATATCTTGAGCTTTGTTGATTAAATTTAAACTGGACCGCCCCACCCCCATTGTGTTCAATGTGAAAGAACAGTATCTTTAAGTGTTTATCATAAATGCTGTCTTTATGTATACATGGGAAATATCCAGTTACATATGAAATTAATTTAATTCCACTTCAGCTTTATCAATAGATGGCAGAGCTAGTCATAAATACAAAACCACCTACTATACACAAACATTGATGAACTGATGAATGGAAAAAGTAAGTCATATAATTTCATAACATTATTTTTTCGTTGCGTACAATCATTTTTGGTTGCTATGGAACCTTGAAAATAAATTCAACATGATTTTATAAGGTATAATATCCTTGAAAGTTTGTGCATATTATTACCGTAAAAACCCATGTAATTTGCGCACTTTTTTTTCAGAAATTTAATACCCAAAGTGGGGGGTGCGTAAAATACACAGGTATAGAAAATTTCAAGTTTTTTCAGGAAAAGATCGACGATTCTGGGAGATCGCCATCTTGGATTATTTCCCTTATTTATTATACCCGGAACTCTTAGACAAATGACGGTCAACAAATTTATTTATGTCAAACATTAATAAAAGATACATAATGTGTTGTTATGTGAGTTTATGTGAAAAGTATTATTAAATAGGTAACCGTTAACAAAAAAAGTTTAGCCCAATTCCTATGCCAGAGAATCGCCGATCAACTTACGACATTACTTTTCGACATCTCGGTGCGTTTCCCCATACTATTACGAAAATGTAGTTGTTCAATTTAAGCTCCGTTCCATGTAAGTTCTGTAAGGTTTTTTAAAATCGCCTATGCGTAAACGTATAGCATGGTTTTTTTACGGCTCACTTTCATGTTGATCTCGCGTCTAAAATTACGTAAACACGTGATTGATAATAACCTCGTGAATTATTTCAATATTTATCAAATGGAGCATCGTAAAAATAGTCTGCGTTAACTATTTTTTTCCTTGGAGTAGATTAGAAGAGGATGTATTGATTGTCCACGCTTCTAGTATAAACATATTTTCTATAATCCCTTATCAGTCAAATCAGTCTATTGTTATGACAATGCAGGGCTTCGTAATTTACGCCACGTGTTGGCGAGTGAAAAAACAACCAGACGGTCCGTCGATCGCGACTGCAAATCATTTCAATTAGTAGAGCTATTGTTAACGGGTAATCACAGAGATAGTGTTAGCTAATTACTGCATTGTAATTTGTAAAAAATATCGCCAAACCACGGACTTAGATAATCTAATAATTATTAAACAGAGAATCTTTGATAACGCACGGCAAGAATTGTTTGAATTATTAGAGAATTCCTCGAAATGTTTTTTGTATAGACATTTAGTTGATAATTTAACATTACAACAATATTTATGTAAATATATTCCAAAGCGAAATAGAATTGCTCTAACTAGGTTACGTTTATCAGCGCATACGCTGTATGTTGAAACCGGGAGATATCGAGACATTGTAAGAAATGAACGTATATGCAGAATTTGTAACTCTGAAGATATTGAAGACGAATACCATTTTTTGTTCATTTGTCCATTTTATCAAGTTTTAAGAGAAAGACGTATAAAATTGTACTACTAGAAAAAACCATCTGTCTTCAAGCTGATTCAATTATTAAGCACAACGAACGTTAAAGAATTAACTATGTTAAGTAAATATATATATGATGCCACCCAGTTGAGGAATAGCATGATATAATGTTAAAATATATGTAACTACATGCATTTTTTGTCCATTCTCCACTGCGTTATTGCAGTGTCTGCCACTGTATTTATATGTATTGTGTACATACTGATGAGCTGTAAAGCTCAAAGTCAATAAATGAAAATGAATTTGAATTCCGTGGCCAAACTGATCTGTGACATGACCTGGTTTGAAGTGACGTAACCCAAGCCGCCATGATGAGCCCTTCTCACTGATCGTAATTATGATCAATAAAAGGTATCTAATTATGTCTTTCACCAGGAGATATGCACTAGCGGTTATTAAACATCGAATTACTTATGAATTGATATGTTTTTGTAAGCAAGTAAATGTTTTATGTAAAATATTGCTAAAATGAATTGATGTATGCCGATATGCGCACACGTGTGTGTCATGTGTGATCAGATAATTCAAAGAAAACAAGCAACAAAATACACATTTTACGTAGTTCTTCTTGGTTTTAAATATCATTTTACATCAATGAAAAAAAATTCATAGAAATATATATATTTTTTTTTTATTCAGACAGGTGCGCAAATTACATGGGTTTTTACGGTAGTATATGTACCAAAAAACAATCCAAATAGCTTCAAATCACAACAGACACAAATGCTGATTGTAAATAGGGCAATTACAAAAGCAATCTTAATTAAAACAAGTTTTTTATTCCACTCCAATACTCTAAGTTCACCAGTCAAAGGACCTCTGACTGGAAGTCCTTTGACTGGAATGTAGAGTATCAGATCAGTGGAATAAAAGATCTCGTTTTACAAAAGTCCCCAAACCTACCCTCACAGTCGCAAATGATGCCAATAGCGTGACAGTAGCGTTCCAAGGCCCATTTTACACCTAGCTACGTACCAAATGTTCACAAATTCTGTAAACATGCATATTCAACCAATCATATGCCCAAACGACTGCCGCAAATTCTAAACACCACCGAAATTATCGAAAATGTTAACCACTTTTACGGACCTTATCACAACATGTTAAAAATACTTATAACCAATGCTGTTATGCAAGCTTAAATGAACTAAAATCAGATTTATCACCGGACAACTGGGCAGTCCATGTAAAAACAACACTAACCTATAAGTGGGCACACCATATCTTTGTGTACACGGTAGGTGATTAATTGATTGCAGTTTACTCTAGGCTACAAAGGTACATACACATTTGATTTTCTTTTGAGTGAAGTCACTGGCAGATGACAACGTTGGGATCAGTATTTTCAAACAGTTAACCTGCATTTCGAGGTTTGCCAGACATATGGGATTTGAGTGCACAGCGAGATTTAACCCCCACAAATATGTACTGAATACGAAACCCGTGAAATATTGTCCTCGAAAATTTAAAGCGCTATACAGTTCTCTGAATTGTGACATAGAACCATACTTACAAAACAGGAGATAACAAACCCTGCTATGAGAATGTACATGGTCTGTGAAAACTGCTGGCAGATATATCCCCAAATGAAGCCAACCACCTGTAAAAAAACAATGTAGCTTTTATTTGTTAATAACTTAATATGATATTACAACAATTGCCCAAAAAGCCTGTAGCATTCACATGGATTGTTATTTTTATGTGTAAGCTAAGCTATTTTTAAAGACTAGGTGATTTTTTCCCCATTTTAATTTCCCTTGATCTTAGGAACTTCTTAAACCTATATTACAACAGTCAATCCACCAGGGAAAATTTAGGAAACCTCAGACTTCCTGATTCAGAGATAATTTCAAAAAGGAAAGTGTGAACGGATTAGTACACGGTAGGCATCTGCATCTTTGATTTAGGGCCGTAAATGAATTTTCAAAAAATATTGTCTATTCTTTGTTCTAGATGAATTCATTATCCTGATTAACTACGACCCAAAACAAATCTATGATGTTCCAATAGTTTATCTACGACCCAAAACAAATCTATGATGTACCAATAGTTTATCTACGACCCAAAACAAATCTATGATGTACCAATAGTTTATCTACGACCCAAAACAAATCTATGATGTACCAATAGTTTATCTACGACCCAAAACAAATCTATGATGTACCAATAGTTTATCTACGACCCAAAACAAATCTATGATGTACCAATAGTTTATCTACGACCCAAAACAAATCTATGATGTACCAATAGTTTATCTACGACCCAAAACAAATCTATGATGTACCAATAGTTTATCTACGACCCAAAACAAATCTATGATGTACCAATAGTTTATCTACGACCCAAAACAAATCTATGATGTACCAATAGTTTATCTACGACCCAAAACAAATCTATGATGTACCAATAGTTTATCTACGACCCAAAACAAATCTATGATGTACCAATAGTTTATCTACGACCCAAAACAAATCTATGATGTACCAATAGTTTATCTACGACCCAAAACAAATCTATGATGTACCAATAGTTTATCTACGACCCAAAACAAAACTATGATGTACCAATAGTTTATTTAAGTTTTACAGAATGCTGTCGAATCCAATGAGGCATATTATATGTATTTCAATGTATTGAGCATTGGGCAATTTATAGGTATCCTATTTACTTTTAATCTTTTTAACAGTCTGCAGAGTTTCAGTCCCTGTGAGACTGTTTTATTACTTACTTACCCCAAACACCATTATGATGATTTGGAACCATTTCTCAGCTCTTTTCTGTCCATCAAAGTCCTTTATAAAAGATAATTTCAGATAAATAAAATTCCATCTAGCCAATTACATTGAGTTAATGGTTATATTATCTGGTCCATTACATGCAAAGTGAAGGAATTAAGTAGATAAAGAAAGCAAATTATTAGGACAATATATATATGACAAGGGACCTGGTAAATTCCAGATATAAAATGACAAGTACATATTTCACTGCAAAATTTCAATACTGTTTCTGGAATTTCTTTTAAATAACTCTAACTGTTAATCAATATCACAAAACATTAAAGCTCTCATGTTAGGCATTGATACATAAAACAAGAATTACGCGTTATTATATGTCTCACCTGTCCCCATTTGAGCATAAGATTTAATATGTCAAGCATTGTAAGTTTGAGTCGAAGTTCGGAATTTTATATTTTATAAACAAGTTTGGAAATACATCAACATGAAGGTGTAAAAGGCACAAGTGCTAGTTGTAATGGGAGCTGGCCATTACAGATGTCCCCCAAACTAACCTCGCATTCAGAAAAACAAATGTAAGTAGGTGAACGGAAGTCAAGTACATACCAAATTTGAGCAAAATCTAAATATATGTGAATTTCGACCAGTCATGCAGAAGCCAGTATACGAAGACTGTCTAATCATATCAGAAAACGGATGCCGCGGTTGAGTTTGCAGTGCCAAAATACATGTACTTAACAAATTTGATTGAAATCGAACAATAACTGAATTTCGACAAGTCAGAAGCCAGTATAGGTGACCATTATGTCAAATCAGAAAATGGATAATGTGTCTGAGTTTGCAGTGACAAAATACACCTACATACAAAATTTGAGCAAAATCAAACAATATCTGAATTTCGACCAAACATAAGCCAATATACGGCAACCATGTTGTCAAATCACAAACTGGACGCCGCAGTTGAGTTTGCAATGATAAAACACACTAACATACTAATTTTTAGGGAAATCAAACAGTAACTGAGTTTCGACCAATCAGGACCCTATATACAGCAGCCATTTTTTGTCAAATCAGAAAACGGATGTTGCGACTGAGTTTGTAGTGCGAAAATACATGTATTTTCCAAATTTAATTGTAATCGAACAATAACTGAATTTTGACGGATCAGAAGCCCTTTTAAGGTGACCATTTTATCAAATCAGAAATGGATGTTGCAGCTGAATTCACGGTGATAAAATACACATTGTATAAGTAATTAATAACAAAATGCAAAGATGCAAGTATAATCGAGGTTTGGTTATGACAGCACATATACTTTGTGAGATATTAAACTCAACCCCAGCTAAACGGAAAACTTAAACATGGCCCAATTAATTAACAAAGTCCAATTAACAGTAAATTTCAGTTCAAATTCTGGATCTGAAATGTGCGTTTGGATGGTTATATATAAAGATACAAGTATATTCCAGGTTCCATTATGATAGCTTATGTAATAGAGAGAAATTTAGCTCAATGTTACACCATGCACATTGCATCAGTTCATAATGTTTTTGACTCGGTGCCCATAGACACTCTGGCAGTGAGGAAAGCCACCGTCAAAGCAAAGCTTCTTGCAGGGTCATACGCGCTTTAAAGCACCAGAGCGAAATACCTCAAAAACTGCAAGCCATTATGTCTCATGTGCCAAGACAGTAGTGAGGATATCCGCCACTTTGTACTTAGGTGCCCAGCACTGGAACCTGTCAGGAGTCAGTACATACCGCTCATACATCAAGAAACCATTGAAAACTTTGACCATATAGTTGGCTCAACACTCTTCAGAGATGCTGACAAGTTTTTACAGACTGTTCTTGACGTAACCAATTCTCTCCTACCGCTAACTCTACAGAGCAACGAAACAGTGTATAAGATAGAGAACATTTCTAGACATATGTGTTATGCCCTACACCTGCGCAGATGTACTCTGCTGACCATTGTCACTGGAGGGAGTATTTAGACCCTTGTGTCTGACCTCTGCCATTTAATGCTTCAATAAACTCTAGACAAGTAATAATATTGGCTATTCCTGTACATACACTGGTAGTTAGTTCTAATTAACCCTGTACATAATAACTGAGATATAGGTTGTTTAAACTGTCTCTCTTTCTCCTCACATTATAATTCACCATAAACTTAGTCATCAAAGATCATTGATTAAGCTCTACTTTCCCATATACTACTCAGCAAACATTACAATACAGACTTATATAGGGTACATATATGTCTCCCACTTCAGCTATGCAACTTCAAACTGCCAGTTAAATATAGTGTATCTGGCTTCAGAATCAACATACAGCCTCACGAGCTGGTTCTCCTACAAGAGGAGGGACTATTACTACTGTGAAGCTACACAGACAACTTTAACAATTAATTAACAAAGTCCAATTAACAGTACATTTTTGTTAAAATTCTGAATCTTAAATGTGTGTTTGGATGGTTATATATATATAGAAGTATATGTACTTGGAGAGAAATAGAGTTTAACGGAAATGAATCAAGGGGAGACAAATCTTACTAAACTGAAATCCAGAACGATATAATATTCTTTTCAGTATTGATATCCATGGTACTAAGTAAACCTGTAATGCCATGTAAATTGGTAATAATTGAAGAAAACTGTTCGCATATTAAAAAAAAATGACACGAAACACAACTTTTTACAGAAAAAAATGAAACGGTATATTATTTTGTTGTTCTCTGAAATGTATATTTATTTTTGGACATAGTGACTACATCAGTATCTCAAAATGACAAAAGAACATAATCATGCCGTTAATACATTCCCGTATTGCCTTTACAACACACATAAACACATTGTACAACCGAGATTTTAACGTTACTTCAGTAACAATAATGATATTCCGATATTGTCAGTAAACAGCTGCTACATTTCACCCCTTTCAACGCAGACGTACGGTTCATATTTTGTTGAATAAAACTCCTTCAAAATAGTTACAAATATTACCATGTGTGTTGGAATGTTTTTGATGAAAGCTGGAACCAATTTCTCAAGATATTCCATTATCTCTTCTGAAATGTGCAGCAGCAAGCGATGAAGGAAGTTGACGTTGCGTTCAGACCCGGAACTCTTCTATTTCGGAGACAAAAATATTCATATCCGGTTTAAAAAATGGACAACTAATGCAGAGCGGACAGTTTCGTTTATCAAGTCAATGGTGTCATAAGGAAAACATTTAACGTTTGAAAAAATGGGTGTTCCAAAATTTTACAGATGGATTAGTGAACGCTATCCATGTCTGAGTGAGGTGGTAAAGGAGTTCCAGGTGAGACAAACTTTTGTTTATATAATCGACTTTCTCCTGTTCTCGGGTGGTTCAAATATTAGTTTCTGAGAATTGTGCAATATTTCAGCAGATTTTTAATCATTAGTTTCGTTTTCCGTATTACTTTACTGCTATTTATTGTTCTGTTTCAGAATATAAACGGGAATATTAAAATTTCAAAATATTGTGCTATAGTTGGGTGACATGCTCCTGAATAAAATCTTGGACAGTTTCCCAATAGTGTTCACGATCTTCGCCGGCGATTCGGCTCATACATAGATAAAACAGATTTCTTATTTGTACATACTTGTCAACCTCCCTATTTAGGAGGGATACTCCCAATTTTTGACCCTTATATTTTGTTTTTTCAACCTGTGAATTTGCTACACTATTTATGCTTACCATATATTCTAAGATCTAATGATTTCATCTAAAAGAACAATTCAAAATTGTTATTTAAAGGGTTATTTTGTCCCTATGGGGTATTGCACACATTTTATTTATGTTTGAATTTTGAGCATTCATATTCTTCCCCATGAACAGATTGGGCACAACAGCTCATATGGGTAATAATCCTGCATTTGGGTGACAGTTACCCATTTGAAAAACAATTTTATTTCTGAAATGGGGAATAAAGTGAAATAAAAACACAGAAAGTTCTTTTAAAAACTTGGAGCGAAAAAAGGGCGTTATTCTTTCAACTAAATCCAATATATAACACAAAGAAGTACATTTTTACACAAAAAGTTATCGATTCTGATGATAACCTTTGGTGAAAATGAAAAACCATATATCACTGATTTTGTTCTCCGTTGACTATTTGCGTGCGTTCTGTATGGATTTACTTTGATTGTCTTTTATGTCTGTTGTGCCCAACCTGATGGAAATTTTAAAATGTTGGCAAGTATGTTTGAAAGATGTAGCTACTTAAGATTGTAGTTAAGTCTAGTCACAAAATAAATGTTCTAACATTGTTTTAAGTTAATGTTGCAATATTTGTTGTGTCTTCACATTCCTGTAGCCTGTAGGAATTTTTTACAGGTTTCTATTTATGAACAAATCTAGACGAAGTTTCTACCGAAAACAAGTTATCAACAAAGCTACCTCAACTTAACCCGATAAAAAAAACCCACAGAAGTCACAAAAACATAACCGATAGGCTCAGAAATCCCATATATAACAGCTATAGACATTTATTGTGTAAAGTCAATAGCAATAACATCCAAGGGTACAGATCAGGCGAGTAGTGATGACACGGTATTGTATCACTATTAGCCGTCAATGATGTCCCGTCATAGATAAGAACTCGTCTATTTTGATCACTTTATTTATACGTGTAAGTCACAAATGATGGGACAATCTGAAATACAGTAAAGCACAAGTTGTATTACATATGTCTATATTATTCTCTAGTTCAAGCATTAGGTTAAAATTAGTTGAATTATATATGATTATATGTCCATTATTTATGATACTATCACAGTAACACACATTGGGATTGTACAATTCACCATAACCTCAACTTGTCAAGTTCCATTTCGGCTTAAATTTCCTGTCTGTATTAGGGCCGGGGAACATGTAGTTTGAGTATCACATGACCAATACCCTGGGCAAAGAAAGTTTGAATAACCATTTTTTATAACATTGTTTCTGGAATATTCTGTACACGGCTGAATGGTTCAACTCCATCCTTAAACTCTTGTGGTCTGTGGTCAATTTCCTCAAAGTATCGGTAAGTTCTGTTCAAAATGTCCCTTCATGCATTCATACTTTGGCGCAGTATTTGGGATAGAGTGGATCCGAAAGGATGCAAGGGATAGAACAAATTAAGGTATATAGCGCTAAAGCCTAAGGTTCAGAAATGTGGAACAAAAAGATTTACATAATGGTTAGTTACATTATGACGATATATAATAGTTATATTACAAAGTAAGTACACAATACTGTTAAACATATTTTCCTATTGTTGCTGGAATATTCCTTACAAAACTGAATTGTTCAACTCCATCCTTAATCTATTATTAGGGTTGTGATCTGTGGTCAATTGCCTCAAGGTTTTGGTAAGTTGTGTTGTTCCAAATGCTATACTATGGCACAGTATTTGGGATAGTGGATCCAGAAGAATCCAGGGATCGAAGGTTAATAAATACTAGGTGATCCAACACTCCTACCGCATGGTTCTACATAAGGAGTGTTGGATCACCTATTATTTATTATTAGCTCACCTGGCCCTCGGGCCAGGTTAGCTTATGGCATGGTGTGGCATCCGTCGGCCGTCTATCGGCCGTCGGCGTCAACTTTTTACTTTAAACAACTTCTTCTGAATAACCAAAAGTCCCAGGCTGATGATATTTGGCCAGTAGCATGCTGGGATGAAGGGCTACCAACTTTGTTCAAATGAATGACCTTGACCTACTTTCAAGGTCACATGGGTAAAATGACTTAAATAACCAAAAGGCCCAGGGTACTGATATTGGGCCTGTAGCATGTTGGGATAAAGAACTACCAAGTTTGTTCAAATGAAAGACATTGACCCACTTTCAAGGTCACATGGGTCAAATGTCTTAAAATCTTCAAACAACTTCTTCTCAATAACCAAAAGGCCCAGGGCACTGATATTGGGCCTGTTGCATGCTGGGATGAACGGCTACCAAGTTTGTTCAAATGAATGACCTTTACACACATTCAAGGTCACAGGGGTCAAATGTCTTAAAATCTTAAAACAACTTCTTCTCAATAACCAAAAGGCCCAGGGTACTGATATTGGGCCTGTAGCATGTTGGGATAAAGCGCTAACAAGTTTGTTCAAATGAATGACCTTGACCCACTTTCAAGGTCACAGGGGTCAAATGTCTAAAAATCTTCAAACCACTTTTTCTCAACAACCAAAAGGCCCGGGGTACTGAAATTGGGCCTGTAGCATGCTGGGATGAAGGACTACCAAGTTTGTTCAAATGAATGAC
This sequence comes from Mizuhopecten yessoensis, assembly GCF_002113885.1. Taxonomy (NCBI): domain Eukaryota; kingdom Metazoa; phylum Mollusca; class Bivalvia; order Pectinida; family Pectinidae; genus Mizuhopecten; species Mizuhopecten yessoensis. The sequence continues at coordinate 403,060 of NW_018480054.1, read as the reverse complement.
CTTGACCCACTTTCAACCTAATGTCCTTGTTCGACATTCAAGGTCACAGGCATCATATGTTTAAATCTTTTAATAGGTTCTTATGAATCAAATACTGATATTCTGCCTGTAGCTGTATTTTAGTCCACTTTTAAGATTACAAGTGTGAGATTAATACCAGGTGAGCGATGTAGGCCCAGTGGACCTCTTGTAATTATTATAGATTAGAAATATCCAAAAGCAATGTTAGCATATCCTTCCCTGTTATTTTTAAGACATTTTAACACCAATTATTGTCTTAAAATAGTGTCTTCTGTTTTGATTGTTTTTCCTTGCGTGAAGGGGAATAGAATTTTGTGATAAAAATCCACACTTCATTAAAATATTTTCTTTTTATTATCCACTGTTCTGTTAAATCATTGTGTAACCCTTGGCCTTCAGGGTATGTTAGCTGGTAGCTATATTTTAGAATTAACACAGTTGTTTGACTGTAATTATTTTCAATAAAAGTGTAGCAAAATTGAAGCAAATAAGTTTGGAGACTCTAAATTAAAGATCATGTATGTCTTGTATTGTTATACATGTACATGTAGGATTCAGCTGTATGTGGAATATTCCAGAAGCAACAGGATGAACTGTATAAGACTACTTACGTCATAACTATTATGTTGTCATAATGTAACATACCATTATGTAAAAAAAAATTGTACCACATTCTGTACAGTGTACCTTATAGGCTTCAGCCTCTATATATCTTTGTCCTGATGATGGCCGCATAGCAGGCCGAAACCTGTAGACAGTAAATCACACAAAACGTCCTTGTAGTGTGAGGATTCCTTGATTTCCTTTAAATGTATGATTTCAGTACCATTTGTCTGCAATATTATGCTTAGTACTTCAATAGACAGATCTATGCCAAGAAGAAATAATAATAATAATCACTTGATGTAAAATTCAATACAGTAATACACAATTTAAACTTCAAATATTAAGTAATATGTGCTTTCTGATAAGCCTTTTGATATCAGAATGAAATCAAGTCCACTGTCATATGATTTTCTATTTTTAATCAAGATAACTTTATCATATAACTCAAGTTTGAAAGTTATTTTGGTCATTATAACTTTTTTAAAGTTTAATCAAATAAAAGAATTATTTATAAGCCATTTTATTACAGGGCTAAAAACATAACAAAAAGAGTTTTTCCCTGAAAGAGAGATAGCGCATATGTATTGGTACTAAGGCAAGATCAATACTTATCTACATATACATCCATATATTATGGGTTACCAAAGGTCATAGGTCGATTTGATCATCATTTTCAATCAATATGACATATCTTTTATTTTGGCATAAACTGTAAGATATTAGTTAGTTCAAAGATTACAAATTGTAATTACCCAATGTATGTTTTCTGTTGACAATATGGTCTAGAGAGGCTATGGTGTTCTCATGATCAGTGCCTGTCTGGGATATGTCTTTTAATTATAATAACAGTAAGGTGAATTTTGGGACAATAAAGTCACAAGAGGTCAGTTTAGACAGCCTGGGTGTGTCTGGTACCCAGAATTCTATAGTTAATTAAGATTGATGGGTTTTGTGTGGCCGATAAGGTTTGAGAAACACTTTGTTTCAGGGAGTTTAAGTGAGTACAGACATTTTGAGGAGCTCCAGTTTTGTTAATTTTATATCCTTTTGTTATGTTTTGTGATTCACGACTTTGTCTGTGTGGAAATTTGTGTAAATAGGGTCCAATATTTAACATTGTCATCCTCCACTTGAACCCGGACAAAGTAAAGCAAACTTTTTAACAGAAGTCAATAATTAGGTCACGAAATTAAAAATCAACGTCAAAGGGACAGTATATATATAAATATGACATGCATCCATTTGTACTTGTTATACTGATGCAAAGGTAAATGTAAAAGATCACCCAAAGTCATAAGTCAAACGCATAATCATTCTGTATCAATAACACATAGTTTTCATTTGTATATGTTATATGTATACTATTGCAGAGTTATATTTAAATGTCAGCATAAAGGTTGTACAATATATATTGTTTATCAGTTTGATAATTACTGATGTAGAATTCAGCCAGTTTGATCATTACTGATGTAGAATTCAGTCAGTTTGATCATTACTGATGTAGAATTCAGTCAGTTTGAGCATTACTGCAGTAAAAAAATCAGTATTATACAAACCTCTTTTTTGCACTTTTAGTGTTAATCATATAACCAGTGGTCAATATATAGGTCACCAAGTATTGGTCGGCCCAATAGGTTATTTTAATCATTATTATCAATCAATATAACAAAATGTTCGTTTTGCACATTTTTGACTAAAGTAATGTTTTATCACATGTCAACCATCCACCCTGTCTCTGTAGACCAGCTGTGTAAAGCACTGGGGCATTTAGATTTCCCATGACATTTAAACAGGTGCCCCTTGGTCATGCATATGATCAGCTACACCCAGTTCAGCCGAGGCATTTCAATTGGGGACACAGCTCCTAATGGGATGCTGTCAGATGTAATATCAGTAGGGATTTATAAAGGTAATTAGATTGTCAGCAAGCTGATCATGACACCTAACAGGATTGGAAACTCCATGATTTAAAATGAATTCTCAGTAATTGTTAGGGACTTTTTTAGTTACTCCATTGATTGTTTCCCCATCAGACCTGAACATTCTCAAAAGTGGATTTTAATTACGCCATAGGTACAACCCGACCCCACCACCTGCAGAGAGATTCCCAAAATAACAGTGGTTTGTTTTCACAGAAAAATAATTTATCTGTTAAAAATCACAGTTCACTTCATGTCACACTTCCAGTGACATTATGGATGAACATTATCTTTGTCAAACTAAGGAGAGAGACAAACATTTAGATAAGGGGGGTGGGGCAGAGAATCAGTGATTGTAATTAATTGGTTGATGAGAGAGTCAGTGTTAGAGCTATCCATCTGTGAGAGGGTCAGACATTGTTTATTTGTTTTAAGATTAGAAGTGATTATTTGAATAAAGGGACATGATTGAATTATATGGCAGCAATTAATGTTGTCGATTAGCAGCAAGAGATTTAGGGAGAAAAGATGAAGAAGTCGAGGGAGCAGAACCTTGTGTGTGGTCTGAGTGTGAAGTATGATAAGTTGGTGTCAGAGGGTCAGTTTTAGGAAGTACCGACAGAGGGACAACATGTAACAAGAGGTCATCATAAAGTACAATATCACAATGATATGGTTGACCGTAAAGCAATCATCTTACTATGCTAGCGTACAATAATATAGTGGAAACTATTACACTCCTCATACAATGATAAACACAATATTACACTGTTCATACGTACTATCATACCTTATTATAATAGACAATATAACGCACTGCTCATACAATGACACTCACCATACACTGTGATATACAGTATTACACTCATTTTACAATACTATTACGATGATATAATATATAGCATTACATTCATCCGTATATACCGTGCGTTCACACAGTGGTATAGCAGGCACTGTTGCATCCATCTTACAGTACAATCCTACAATAATATTATTACAGTATTACACATATATCACTCGCACTCCATGATACATGTATTATAGATAGTATACCACACCATACAGTGCAATCATACCATGGCATAATAGTGACTATCATACTCATCATACCATATAATATTACAAAGGTATAATAGACAGTGTTAAAATCCAATCATACAAATTTCTGAGGAGTACAAAAGGATTGGGGATATTAATACATCAAACAATTTTAATTGTAGGTCAATTGGTAAAATAATATTTCTTATTTTTTTTTATATAATGCATACATTGCTTTTTGAGTCTGTTCAACAGTTTTTTTCTTGCTTTACAGAAACTGCCATTATAATGAAACAGCAGTCCTAGAAACGAGTAACGGTCATGTGTTTGCAACTCTTCACCAAAAAGAGTAAAACGAATATTTTGTACATAACTTTTTCTTTTTTCAAAGATAACAACTTTAGTTTTATTGAGATTAACTTTAAGTTTCCAAATAGTACAGCAAGTTTCAAATTCACGGAAAGCATTCTGTAGACCTTTAGTTGTTTCTGACATAGCAACTGTTTCATCTGCATATAGCAGAATAACTAATTTTACAAATATACCCATGCGTTCTTGAAATAAATTATCAATATAATAGAGTTGGTCAACATTATTTTGCGTGAAAAATTCTTCTAAATCATTTAAATATATTGAGAACAAAAATGGGGAGAGATTTTCACCTTGTTTTACCCAACTTGACGTGAAAAAATCAGTCATACCATTGCTAGTTTTAGTGTTTGCATACAGATTAATTATAGCATTAAATATCTTTCCTGTGACATTATTCTTTTATAATTTCTTCCATAAACCTACCCTCCAAACAGTATCAAATGCTTTTCTGAAATCAATGAATGAACAAAATAGCTTTTTACTTTTTGAAAAGTATATAGATATTAAAGCATGAAGGATAAATATATTTTCAGTTGTAGAGTAGCCTTTCCTAAAACAAGCTTGAACATTGGAAAGTAGATCAAATTCTTCTGAAAGTCTATTTAATCTAGAGTTCAAAAATACTTTGCCAAGATATGAGACTAATGTAATAGCTCGATAGTTATCGAGATTTTTAGGGTCACCCTTCTTTTTGTATATGGGTTTTATTACTCCAATTGTCCATGCTTCTGGTACACAGCCAGAGTTCAATATAACATTAAAAAGTTTAACATATAAAAAGTTTAACATATATAGGTAGTAGTATAGACTGTGTATTTTTGATATGCTCATTTAATCTATTATCGATACCCGGCGCTTTATTATTACGAAGGTTAACTATAACCTGTCAAATTTCATTTTCAGTCACATCACTATTTACAAATATAAAATAAAGCATTTTTTCATTCATATCTGGAATAATTGATGGGTCGAGCATTGTGATTGTACATCACAGATGTAAATAAACTTTAGCTGTCTATATACGCTGGTACACAGGTGAATCCACCAAATTTTCAAGCAGAAAAATAAAACAAAAACCACTGATTGTTGTCCCCCTTGTTCCCTCCACACCGAACAAGGGCTAGCTATATGACCCTGGCATTAAGTGAATTATGTCATCAACACATGATACACCAATGGCTTCGTAACGAATCACAAAATAAATACACTGGACAAAATGTATTTAGAATAGGAATTCAGCTAAATTAATCAGAAACATAAATGGCAGAAAAAAACAATTAATTTCTAAAGTAGCAGGTAATTTTTCACTGGGAGTAGGTCCAGCTGGAATTCTACTAGAAATGGATATTGATATTAGATTGTTTATTTGTCCTGGTTTTTTTTAAAGATTCCAGAGTTTGACAACCTCTATCTGGACATGAATGGCGTTGTTCACACATGTTCACATCCAGACGATGGCAACCCACACTTCAGGATCACAGAGGAAAAAATAGTTGCAGATATTTTCTATTATTTAGAGGTAATTTTGTTTATTACATGGATGAGTACCAGGTACATGCACATTGATGATTTAATATAAGATGTAGAAACATTGTACCAGGTATCTTAGTTATATGGTAACATTATAAAATTAAAGGTGAAAATATTGAAAAATATAACTGAATTTTATTGTATATTGTTTTTTTGTCCAAAAGTAGAAAAAAAAAAAAAATTACATCAAGAAACACTACATATGATAACCAAACTTTCTGTATTGTTATATACATTATTTTCAGAAATTTTAGAATCTTTTCTTATTAAAGGATCTGGACGTAATTATGGTTGAAAAAGAAACAATTGACATTTTTTTTTATTTTCTTCTCCAAATTTTAAGTTAGTTTTTTTTTTGACTTCAAATTTTAAGTTCAACTTTATTTTTTATTCCAAATTTTAAGCTGCAAAATACCTTGGGACATTGATGTGCATTGATGTTAATTTTATGGCAAAACATTATAAGCTATATCTTTAATTTGCTGTGTTTGATGAAGTAAAAGGTTGAATTAACCTTAACTGATTATGTTAACAGTGTGTATTCGTTTCCTAGTACTATAATGAATATTAATTCTGTCTTTAATAGTTTCTGTTTCGCACCATCAAACCTAAGAAGGTCTTCTTCATGGCAATAGATGGTGTGGCCCCTCGGGCAAAGATGAACCAACAGCGAGGGCGGAGATTCAGGTCTGTGTAGAAACTGTTTAAGGTATACTGTATACTTCTGTAGAGTAAGGCAGCAGACATTTGGGGTGTAGGATAGGGGGTTTGACGCACACTTTCCCGGTGTGAGATATCCTTGCAATTGCCTCACAGTAGAAATGGGGGGGATTCCCCAATAACAACAATTACATGACGTCACGTTAACAATACAATCATTATTTAGATATATACAAGGGAATTGAAAGTTCTTCTCTCATTTGTAGAAATTCCTACCCTTCTGCCCCGACAGTATAATCAGTTGAAATAATACATGATTCTTGTTTTATACAGATCTGCACGAGATGCAGAAGAGTTAGAGAGAAAAGCCCGGGAGTCGGGTGAAACACTTCCGACTGAGAAACGATTCGACTCCAACTGTATTACACCAGGTATAGTATAAAACATTCAGTAAACAATTTGTGATTGCTTATTCTGTCTTTTCGTATTGCAAAGTTATCTTCTCTTGTGAGCAGGTATTGATTGTTACGTCATTTGTTTATGAGAGTAACAATCAATACCTGTTCACAAGAGAAGATAACTCTGCAATACGCAAAGACAGAATTCCGATCATTCGGACATTCTAATTTCAGGTGATGTCTGTACCAGCATCATACATGTATACAATCTCCGCTCTTCATATCAAGTCAAGAATCTTATATACTGCTTATCACAAACTAGTTTGTAAGTCATCTCAAAGTGGTTCACATATTACTAATCGTGGTTATGGGGCCTTTGCAACAAGCCAATATCTTTCTCAACTCCCTGGGGAGCATACAGCCTGTGCTGCCATTTCAGCGCTCACAACTAGCATTCAACAATTCTAGCACTGCCTGACCACGTACTCATTTACAGCTAAGTAGACTGGAACAGCAGAGTAAAGTATCTTGCTCAAAGATACAACACAGTGCCATGCAGTGACTCGAACCCGCAACCCTTTGGTCACAAGCCCGGCGTCCTACCACCAAATTAATTAAAATCTATATCCTTAAACAATCATGGCTACTTTTTTATTAGTCTTATGTTTACTAACTACTATATACAAGGAATTTTTGCAACAGTTTAACTTCACTCTATTTTGCCCTACATACGTATACTGATGGGGTGAATTTTTGTCAACAGCAAATATTAATATAAAACACTATATTAAGTAAGTACATGTGAACTTGAGTTGGTTCTTTTCTGTTCTCATCACTATATTAATAAAAGATGATTTTAGTGTGATCACATGATTATCAGAAAAGTGTATGTCTAGTTGGATATTGATTTTGAAATTGATCCACTAAGAGCTGGCAAATTTTGTTTGATTGTTGTTTCTTGATCAATAGAGTTGGGTTTTGTTAACATTTATGATTGACCAATATATTGTAAAATCTAACACGCTGTTTTGTTATTTGATGACAGGTACAGAGTTCATGGTACGGCTGCAGGAACAGCTCAAGTACTTTGTGGTGAACAAGATCTCCACAGACCCACTCTGGCAAGGTGTGCAGGTGCACTTGTCTGGCCACGAGGTAATACACAGGGGTCTGGAGTAGGAAGGCATTTCCTGTGTATGAAACAGGACAGAAAATAGAAAAATCTGGGGTAAACTCATGTAAAACTGTAATGATGTTCATTAGAGGTAGACTTACAGAGCTTACTTTGAGTGGAGCGACCATCTATTTTTATTAGCTCACCTGGCACGAAGTGCCAAGTGAGCTTATGCCGTGGCGCGGCGTCCGTCGTCCGTCCGTCCGTCCGTCCGTCCGTCGTCCGTCGTCCGTCCGTCCGTCCGTCGTCCGGCGTCAATATTTTACTTTAAACGACTTCTTCTTAATAACCGAAAGGCCTAGGGTGTCAATATTTGGCCAGAAGCAAACTTGGATGAAGGGCTACAAAGTTTGTTCAAATAAATGACCTTCACCTATTTTCAAGGTCACAGGGGTCAAATATGTCAAAAACTTTAAACATCTTCTTCTCAATAACCAAAATGCCCAGGGAGATGATATTTGGCCAGTAGCATGCTTGGGTGAAGGGCTACCAAGTTTGTTCAAATGAATGACCTTCAATTATATTCAAGGTCACAGGGGTCAATTGTATTAAAAAA
>NW_018480054.1:256300-391036 GCF_002113885.1 Mizuhopecten yessoensis | reverse complement strand
GGAACATAAAATCTTGTTTGATATTGTAGACTCCAGGAGAAGGGGAACATAAAATCTTGTTTGATATTGTAGACTCCAGGAGAAGGGGAACATAAAATCTTGTTTGATATTGTAGACTCCAGGAGAAGGGGAACATAAAATCTTGTTTGATATTGTAGACTCCAGGAGAAGGGGAACATAAAATCTTGTTTGATATTGTAGACTCCAGGAGAAGGGGAACATAAAATCATGGATTACATACGTCATGAGAAATCCAAGCCAAATTATGACCACAACACACGACATTGCTTGTATGGCCTGGACGCGGATCTGGTAAATAAAGTATTTTATTTGAAAAGTAAAATATTTCCTAAAGAATTTTAAGCAATGAATGTTTTAGAAAATGTTGTTATGGTCTTATAACACACATTCCTATTGATGACAAACTTAATAAAGCCTGGCAAAAAAAATGCTAAAATATTCATTATTCATAAATACATTTTAATCGAGTAGTTATTTCGACCAGTTCTTTGGACAGCAAATTATGTGTTCACACCAATGAAATTAATACGACGTCACAAAAGAGATTGATGACGGTACAATAGCAAACGTTGTTATAGTCTCATAACAACATTTGCCATCTCAATGCATTGCAATGGAAGGATGCAGAGCTAATGTAAATATTTTGTATTGAAGTGAGATAAGATAGAATTTCTAGATGACTATCGAAAAAAAAATGACAAAAAAAAAAATGACAAAAATGAGAGGCTGCAGCCTATTACGTATACATGGATTCAATCTTTATGTCATTTCATTGTGTTGGATACCTGTACCATAAACTTGATACCAAAAACCTAATGTTTCAATGGTCAGAAAACAAGATCAGTTCATATACAGTTTATATAAATAGGATTTTTTTGGTGTCTTTTTACAGATGATGCTTGGTCTTTCATGCCATGAGCCTCATTTCTCTTTACTTCGGGAAGAAGTCAAATTTGGTGGTAAAAAGGATGCAAAGAAGTAAGTATTAAAGGTATTTTGATGCCCTCACTACATAGTGGAGTGGCATGAAATATTTGGTTCTGGAAATATTGTATAATTTCTTAATTTCACACTTACAATGTAGATTGACTTTTGTCCTGTCGTTACATGACCATAGCTGTTAATTTGACTTTAAACACTAGGCAGCCACCGTGAATTAAGAAAGTTTGAAATTTATTATTACTATTTCTCCTAAGTCACTGGAAGGATCCTTTCGGTGGTTTAAAGTAGAGATAGGAGCCATGTGCACTCTTTGCTTGACAAAGGGAAAAGGTCATGTTTTCATTTACTGTTTGTGTTATGTATGCTATGTTTGTTTTGAACACAAACAGTAAATGAAAATTAATTTTTTAGCTTTCACAAAAAACTAATAATAATATATGATATATTATTTACACCAAACTGATGAATCTTAATAAATACAAGATTATTTTGTAGAAATTTGAGATTTGCTTTTGACTCGAGGCATTGTTGGAAATTGTTTTTCTTCAGCTTTGGGACTTTTTGTCATAGTGGGATCAAGTCCCTAGGGTTTGTCTTCAAAAGTTTTAACAACGTTTTGTTTTGAACTTGTTAAATGTAAACAAATTAAGAAACCTTTGGAATCCTTAAAGCTTCAGCCTGGTAAATCCAAGCTCCAATCATGAAGGTTTTATAGCCATGTTATATTTCCTTACACTAAACACTTGCAGCTAACCATGTGAGCTAACTGTGTTCAACACGTATTTGAAAAATGTTTTGGCACAATTTTTCGACTTTGACAACTTGGTGAGCACTCAGTAACATATGTTCTATATATGTTACAGACCGTCTACTCCAGAGGAGACCACATTCCACCTGCTACATCTGTCCTTGTTCCGAGAATATCTCGACTTTGAATTTTCAGTGTTGAAGGTTAGTCATAACATTATTTAGAATGCTGGAGATTATAATTCTATTATTTAGAATATAATCTTATTATCACCCTTTGTGATAGACAGAAAAACCAGTCCATGGAAATATTGATGTTAAGAAGAAGATTGCTCAGAGATATGACCTTGATACAGAGCTTATTTATAATGTTTGATGTAGGCTGTAGTAGGGTCGATATCTAGGGCTGTCATTGGCAGCAATAGTTCATTGATGCATCAACTTACATTGCAAAATGTCAATGCATTGAAAGTTGGAGGATATTCTACTAAAAGGATGAAACATTACGCTATCTGTAGGGATTTATGAAGTCCATAGTATGCTATAAAGATTTCCCTTGTAAGATGAAGAATAGGAAGTAAATATTTACCTTATACCCTTCAGAATAGGACGTAAATATTTACCTTGTACGGTTCAGAATAGGAAGGAAGTAAATATTTACGTTATACGGTTCAGAATAGGAAGTAAATATTTACCTTATATGGTTCAGAATAAAAAGTAAATATTTACCTTATACGGTTCAGAATAGGAAGTAAATATTTACCTTGTACGGTTCAGAATAGGATGTAAATATTTACCTTGTACGGTTCAGATTAGGAAGTAAATATTTACCTTATACGGTTCAGAATAGGAAGTAAATATTTACCTTATACGGTTCAGAATAGAAAGTAAATATTTACCTTGTACGGTTCAGAATAGGAAGTAAATATTTACCTTATTAGGTTCAGAATATAGGAAGTGAAAGAAACTTCCACCAAGTCAAACTTACGCTCTTCCCCCTTAAACAAATGTTTTCCTAGTGTAAATTTCTCCCTTCGTGTTTGATTACTACAAATATTATGTTGTTCATTTAAATTTCACTATCATTACTGAGGGCAACAAATTAAACTGCTGAGAAAGTTTTCTAGTATACAGTAGTAGCTTATAAGGTTAAGAGTATGAAGCTAATATTTACCTAACTAGATTAAGAGTATGACAAGATTTACTGCCCGATGCTGAAGATATGTAGCAGGAACGATTGTTTTCCACAGGACAAGCTACCCTTTGGGTACGATCTAGAAAGGATTATCGATGACTGGATTATGATGGGTTTTTTGGTGGGAAACGACTTCATACCTCATCTTCCTAACTTACACATTAACCACGACGCCCTGCCACTCATCTGGTCGACATATATCAACGTATTACCACGCTGTGGAGGTGAGGGCTTCTGTTGGATTATCTGGGCTTAGTGACCAAGGGAACTTATACAATGTGATATTAATCACTGGCCATTCATTCATTCATTCATCATTCAAACTTTTTTTTAAACTTTTTTTTAAACTTTTTTTTAACTTTTTTAAGTACTGCTTGGTCAGATTTTAACAAACTATGAGGAAATACAAAATGGTTGGCATGGCTTTTAGTTGTCCCTTGACATTAAGTAATATCAGAAGTCAAATCATTAAATGTTACATTATGTTTATAAATATATTCCAGTCCCGTTCAATATTTCATGTGTAACAAAATCGATGTTCCAGGTTACCTACATACCGGCGGCAAACTGCACCTTGACAGATTTGAGATCTTCATGACAGAATTAGCCAAGGTAGGCTCACTAACAATCCATCCTAGTTAATTGGTTTAACTGTAGGCTCACTAACAATCCATCCTAGTTAATTTGGTTTAACTGTAGGCTAACTTACAATCCATCCTCGTTAATTTGGTTTAACTGTAGGCTTATCTATCCTAGTTAATTTGGTTTAACTGTAGGCTCACTAACAATTTATCCTAGTTTATTTGGTTTAACTGTAGGCTCACTAACAATCCATCCTAGTTAATTGGTTTAAGTGAAGGCTAACTTACAATCCATCCTCGTTAATTTGGTTTAACTGTAGGCTAACTTAAAATCCATCCTGGTTAGTTTGGTTTAACTGTAGGCTAACTTACAATCCATCCTAGTTAATTTGGTTTAACTATAGGCTAACTTACAATCCATCCTCGTTAATTGGGTTTAACTGTAGGCTAACTGAAAAGCCATCCTGGTTAGTTTGGTTTAACTGTAGGCTCACTAACAATTTATCCTAGTTTATTTGGTTTAACCGTAGGCTCACTAACAATTTATCCTAGTTTATTTGGTTTAACCGTAGGCTCACTAACAATTTATCCTAGTTTATTTGGTTTAACCGTAGGCTCACTAACAATTTATCCTAGTTTATTTGGTTTAACCGTAGGCTCACTAACAATTTATCCTAGTTTATTTGGTTTAACTGTAGACTAACTTACAATCCATCCAAGTTAATTTGGTTTAGCTGTAGGCTCACTAACAATCCATCCTAGTTAATTGGTTTAACAGTAGGCTAACTTACAATCCATCCTAGTTAATTTGGTTTAGCTGTAGGCTAACTTACAATCCATCCTAGCTAATTTGGTTTAACTGTAGGCCAACTTAGAATCCATCCTAGTTAATTGGGTTTAACTGTAGGCTAACTAACAATCCATCCTAGTTGATTTGGTTTAACTGTAGGCCAACTTAGAATCCATCCTAGTTAATTGGTTATAACTGTAGGCTAGCTTACAATCCATCCTCTTTATTTTGGTTTAATTGAAGGCTATCTTACAATCCATCCTAGTTAAATTGGTTTAGCTGTAGGCTAACTTACAATCAATCCTAGTTAATTTGGTTTAGCTGGAGGCTCACTAACAATCCATCCTAGTTGATTTGGTTTAACTGTAGGCCAACTTAGAATCCATCCTAGTTAATTGGTTTAACAGTAGGCTAACTTACAATCCATCCAAGTTAATTTGGTTTAGCTGGAGGCTCACTAACAATCCATCCTAGTTAATTTGTTTTAACTGTAGGCTAACTTACAATCCCTCCTAGTTAATTTGGTTTAGCTGTAGGCTCACTAACATTCCATCCTAGTTAATTGGTTTAAGTGAAGGCTAACTTCAAATCCATCCTCGTTAATTTGGTTTAACTGTAGGCCAACTTAGAATCCATCCTAGTTAATTGGTTATAACTGTAGGCTAGCTTACAATCCATCCTCTTTATTTTGGTTTAATTGAAGGCTATCTTACAATCCATCCTAGTTAACTTGGTTTAGCTGTAGGCTAACTTACAATCCATCCTCGTTAATTTGGTTTAACTGAAGGCTATCTTACAATCCATCCTAGTTAATTTGGTTTAACTGTAGGCTAACTTACAATCCATCCTAGTTAATTTGGTTTAACTGTAGGCCAACTTAGAATCCATCCTAGTTAGTTTGGTTTAGCTGTAGGCTCACTAACAATCCATCCTAGTTGATTTGGTTTAACTGTAGGCTAACTTAAAATCCATCCTCGTTAATTTGGTTTAGCTGTAGGCTGATCCGTTCTAGTTAATTTGGTTTAACTGTAGGCTAACTTACAATCAATCCTCGTTAATTTGGTTTAACTGTAGGCTAACTTAAAATCCATCCTCGTTAATTTGGTTTAGCTGTAGCCTTACCTACAATCCATCCTAGTTAATTGGGTTTAACTGGAGGCTAACTTACAATCCATCCTAGTTAATTTGGTTTAGCTGTAGGCTAATCCGTTCTAGTTAATTTGGTTTAACTGTAGGCCAACTTAGAATCCATCCTAGTTAATTTGGTTTAGCTGTAGGCTCACTAACGATCTATCTTAGTTAATTTGGTCTAACATTTCATTTGTGTTTGAATTCCAGTTTGACTTTGAAAAATTTGAAGAGACATTTGCGGATCTGAAATGGCTTGAAGGCAAAGTGGAGAAAAACCCTGCAAAGAAGAAAAATCACTCTGCAGCGATGAGCAAACTTATACAGGTAAACAGAGAAAAACTGATTTGGGTAAACAGAGAAAACTGATACAGGTAAACAGAGAAAAACTGATTTGGGTAAACAGAGAAAACTGATACAGGTAAACAGAGAAAACTGATACAGGCAAACAGAGAAAAACTAATACAGACAAACATAGAAAACTGTTACAGGTAAACAGAGAAAAACTGATACAGGTAAACAGAAAAATTGATACAGGTAAACAGAGAAAACTGATACAGGTAAACAGAGAAAAACTGATACAGGTAAACAGAGAAAATCGGATACAGGTAAACAGAGAAAAACTGATACAGACAAACAGAGAAAATCGGATACAGGTAAACAGAGAAAAACTAATACAGACAAACATAGAAAACTGTTACAGGTAAACAGAGAAAACTGATACAGGTAAACAGAGAAAAACTGATACAGGTAAACAGAATAACTGATACAGGTAAACAAAAAATAATTAATTATGTCCATGTATTTTCAGTCTGCACAACTTTCTGATGTTTTAATTACTGGTTGGAGTTATCACTTGAGTTAAGCAAAACATTCCTATGTAATTTTACATCATGTTTTCGATTCATTTTCTGATGATGTTAAATTTTGTATGAATGTGAAAAATAACAGATTTATGTGCATTTTTCCCCAGAGAAAACAGGATGACAACCAGTTTGCAGCCCTGGTGGAGGAAAGTGGAGTGGATATGGACGAGGACTTTGGAGACCCGTTAGGTAAATCATTGCACACACATAACTATGCTGCTCTGCTGAGTTAGTTTATAGAATAAGGACGTGGTAACTTATTAGTGTGATGCACTGATTAATGTCATTTATTACTAAAATCTGTCGTTCTGCATAAGATATTTCAAGGAGATGTTTAAAGGTGAAATTAGTTCAGGAGATAAGAGTTCCAATAAAATGATGTCAAGTTATAAGGTAATGTTATATTGTATATAGGAAATGTTATATGGTATATAGGAAATGTTCACCAGTTCATTTTTACCCTTTTTTGCCCTATGTTTTGATGGCACATTCATCTTGACAGTACACAGACTATTATTTCTTGTATTGTAAAGGGAGATAATAACATGTAAAGGGAGATAATAACATGGGATAAAAGTGTCTGAGTGTTAATCATCTCTGTACCACTGCTAAAATTGTAACTACACATTGGAAACCATTTTTCCAGCATGGCTAAACGAAAATCATACCTTGCTTGAAAAATAATAAAATACTTGTGAATGTGAAATAAAGAAACAGTCAAAATAATTGTGAATGTGAAATAACGAAACAGTGATCTGATTGTAAAAGCTAGTCTAGGATTAGAGCCCAGGACCTCAGATTGTTCTACTGTTGATCTAGCTGACTGAGCTACCTTGTCAGCTGAAGTATCCTGGCCCAACTGTTCTACATTTGTATACAAAACGAAATTAAGGGGAGGTTACTGAATGCAAAACAAAATTAAGGGGAGGCTACTGTATACAAAACGAAATTAAGGGGAGGCTACTGTATACAAAACGAAATTAAGGGGAGGTTATAGTATACAAAACGAAATTAAGGGGAGGTTACTGTATACAAAACGAAATTAAGGGGAGGTTACTGTAAATATGAAAAACTGGAGTCGAGTGGGTCAGGAATCTTTAACAGTTTACAGAGAGTGACAACCTTGTAATGACACTAATGAGCATGTTTATTGTGACAGATGGTGAAGGATTACAATTAGCACACCTAGCTGACATCAAACCTAACAGTCCGAGTTCTATGTTTGAGGAGGAGTTCCGGGTACACAAGCGACATTACTACATGACTAAACTAGAATACGAGCAGTTTACAGAGTAAGGAACCAGTTTACAATCAGTTATCAGAATAATGAAAAGTATAGGATTTATAACTAAGGCAATACAAATAGAGATTAATAGCTCTACAGACAGTTGTTCAAGTGAGAATCCAGAGATAATTAGCTCTACAGACAGTTGTTCAAGTGAGAATCCAGAGATTATAAGCTCTACAGATAGTTGTTCAAGTGAGAATCCAGAGATTATTAGCTCTACAGACAGTTATCGAGTGAGAATCCAGAGATTATTAGCTCTACAGACAGTTGTTTGAGTGAGAATCCAGTTTACAAACAGTTGTCGGAATAAGAAGTTTTAGTATACTAAGGCAATAGAAATATAAAATGTCAATTAAAAAATGATTTCATGACTGTAAATAGAAATTAAATATGTATAGAATTAATTATATCCCTTTCCGAATCAGTAGAAATGATTATTTTCTCATATAAAGTAATTATCTCCCCTTCCACCATAGTGACGTACTAAGAGAACAAGCTGAGTGCTATGTACGAGGCATACAGTGGATCCTGTATTACTACTTTGATGGCGTGCCGTCCTGGAGCTGGTAAGTACTGTTATTTTGATGTGTAGTATTGCGTTACTACTTTGATGGCGTGCTGTTCTGGAGCTGGTAAGTACCGTTATTTTGATGTGTAGTATTGTATTACTACTTTGATGGCGTGCCGTCCTGGAGCTGGTAAGTACCGTTATTTTGATGTGTAGTATTGTGTTACAACTTTGATAGAGCAGTTTCGTGGAGAATCAGATGATAAGTAACACTTCTGTACATTTAAATCAAAGAGTTCATTTCAACAACGAATTCCTCTGTAAACATTACCAGAAGAAATTGTGTTCATAGGGCTATGAATGCAATTTGATCAGCATCATTTTGAAGCTCCTCCCACTCAGAATCGAAGAAAACATTTAGTGATATTCAGCTGTTCCAGGAATCTTGTTTGCACTGATGACACTGACACTTCTATATCAAAACTACAAGCAAATACCTACATTTAGATCAATAACAATAAAATTTAGAATGTAAATATAGGCATTTTTCAATGATCATGACAGTATGATAAATGCTGTCAATCCTTATAAAGCATTGCTGAGGATTCTATATCTAACAGATGGGGCCATGCTCAATAATTGATTCAACCTCAACATTTCACATTTTAGCTAATTATGTTAAAATCTAAGAACCTAGGCTTGTTCATGCCAGTACTGTTGATATAAATGTGCCATTTCTACAAATAAAAAAGTGTGCATAAAATAGCTCTTTGTTATTGTCTCGCCTGCGACGGATGTCAAGGAGGCAGGACTTAGGTGTTACTGTTTTGGCGGCGGCGTCAATGCGAAGTTTTTGCATTTAGCTCTGTTTGTCTAAAAGTATAAGTGCTAGACCAACCAAACTTGGACCATACATGTGTCTTAGATACTTCACCTCAACTCATGCATCAGTTGGTGAATGTGCCCTACATTTCGCTGTCCAGTGACTTTAACAGCATCTTCATCAATGTTAAGTTTTTGCGTTTAGCTGTGTGTTTTATGCTTTATCTCAAAAAGTTTAAGTGTTGGAGTAAATAAGCTTGGACTGTAGTTGTTTCAGACGTACTGTATCTCAAACCAAGCATCATATGCTGAATGTGCCCTATTATATTTCGAACTTCATGTCAAACTAACAATACTTCACACATTGAATCTTATGATCAAAGTGGGGACAGGCGCGACATCTCATTACGTTTAATTCTTGTAAAGCTTTAAAAATGTTCAAGGTTTTGAAAATATTTTACTTGACAGGTATTACCCTCACCACTATGCACCATTCATCAGCGATGTCAAGTGTTTCGCGGGGATGGATATCCAATTTGAGCGCAGTACACCCTTCCTGCCATTCCAGCAACTGATGGCGGTACTGCCGTCTAACAGCAAGGACCTGCTGCCCAAAGCTTACTGGGTAGGTAGTACACTTATGGCACTTCAGCCACACAAAAATTCAAATCACACAACTTTAAAATATATAAAATTCTCTAGATAAACATTCAGTTCAATAAACTAAATAGTATATTATGATTTTTAAATGATTGATAAAGTAAAGTTTCTACAGATAATAAAGCCATTTCAAGCATTTGTAATATATGTAATTTTCAGTGCATGTTGATTTAGATACGATTCCTGTTATAAATATGTCAGAGTTGATATAATTGTATTACATAGATTTGCATCAAACCTTTATTACATGAAAAGTCTTTGAAATTTATAAGAACTTTTATTCATCTTAAGGACAAAATAAATCCATACATACATGTACATTACTTCCTTTTCAATGTTCGTTGAATGTGACGATATTTATATTTTGTTACTTACATGTGACAGTATTTATATTTTGTTACTTACATGTGACGATATTTATATTTTGTTACTTACATATACGCTTTAATCTAAATGCTTTTTAACAGAATCTCATGATGATGGACAGCTCCGAAATCATTGACTTTTACCCCGTCAACTTCCAATCTGATCTCAACGGAAAGCAGCAGGACTGGGAGGCTGTGGTCCTCATTCCATTCATAGATGAGGTACACACTTTATTATGTCAAAATGCCACAATGGCATTTTAAGTTGGAAAAACAAAACAAGGGATTGTAGGTGGGAAATATGTACAGTGTGTCAAGTTGATTGTCTATTTGTTAATAATTATATGTTATTTGCCTAAAATTGAAAAAATTGTACTTTCGAGACATAACAACTTTCACAATTCAATTTTAATTTTCCTGATTTACCACTTCAAGACATGTTAAAGAAACCAATAATTATGTTTAATAGACTAATAGTGTTTCTTTAACATGGAAATGACTTTTGTCAAATAATGAAAAAAAATACTAGATATTTTGTTTTCAATTCCTGTCTACTGTAAAAATCAAATTGAATTGATCTGAAGTGGTTTTTTTTCGACATCAGTGTGAAATAGATATGTGTTGATGTTGTTTTCCTCTGTGTAGAAACGTTTGCTTACTGCCATGGCAAAAGTAGAGCACCTGATGAGCCCTTCAGAGAAAAAAAGGAATTGTCATAGCCCAAGCCTGTGTTACGACTATGTGACCGATCAGTTACCCCCCTACCCCTCATCCTCACCAGGAACTTTCCCAGACGTGGTACATAACTATGCTTAGTAAGTACTGTGTTACGACTATGTGTCTGATCCATTACCCCCTACCCACTGTGTTACGACTATGTGTCTGATCCATTAACCCCTTACCCCTCATCCTCACAAGGAACTTTCCCAGACGTGGCACATAACTATGCCAAGTAAGTACTGTGTTACGACTATGTGACCGATCAGTTACCCCCTTACCCCTCATCCTCACCAGGAACTTTCTCAGACGTGGTACATAACTATGCCAAGTAAGTACTGTGTTACGACTATGTGACCAATCAGTTACCCCCTTACCCCTCATCCTCACCAGGAACTTTCCCAGACGTGCTACATAACTATGCCAAGTAAGTACTGTGTAACAACTATGTGTCTGATCCATTACCCCCCCCCCCTCATCCTCACCAGGAACTTTCCCAGACGTGGTTCATAACTATGCCAAGTAAGTACTGTGTTACGCCTATGTGTCTGATCCATTACCCCCTACCCCTCATCCTCAGTGTTACGACTATGTGTCTGATCCATTACCACCTATCCCTCATCCTCACCGGGAACTTTCCCAGACGTGGTACATAACTATGCCAAGTAAGTACTTTGTTACGACTATGTGTCTGATCCATTACCTCCTTACCCCTCATCCTCACCAGGAACTTTCCCAGATGTGGTACATAACTATGCCAAGTGAGTACTGTGTTACAAATAACTATGCCAAGTAAGTACTGTGTTACGCCTATGTGTCTGATCCATTACCCCCTACCCCTCATCCTCAGTGTTACGACTATGTGTCTGATCCATTACCACCTATCCCTCATCCTCACCGGGAACTTTCCCAGACGTGGTACATAACTATGCCAAGTAAGTCCTGTGTTACGACTATGTGTCTGATCCATTACCCCCTTACCCCTCATCCTCCCCAGGAACTTTCTCAGACGTGGTACATAACTATGCCAAGTAAGAACTGTGTTACGACTATACGTATGATCCATTACCCCCTATCCCTCATCCTCACCAGGAACTTTCCCAGATGTGGTACATAACTATGCCAAGTGAGTACTGTGTTACAACTATGTGTCTGTTCCATTACCCCCTACCCCTCATCCTCACCAGGCACTTTCCCAGACGTGGTACATAACTATGCCACTATGTGTCTGATCCATTACCCCCTACCCCTCATCCTCACAAGGAACTTTCCCAGACGTGGTACATAACTATACCAAGTGAGTTCTGTGTTACGACTATGTGTCTGATCCATTTCCCCCTACCCCTCATCCTTACCAGGAACTTTCCCAGCCGTGGTACATAACTATGCCAAGTAAGTACTGTGTAACAACTATGTGTCTGATCCATTACCCCCCTATCCCTCATCCTCACCGGGAACTTTCCCAGACGTGGGACATAACTATGCCAAGTAAGTACTGTGTTACGATTGTGTGTCTGCCCCATTACCCCCTACCCCTCATCCTCACAAGGAACTTTCCCAGACGTGGTACATAACTATGCCAAGTGAGTACTGTGTTACAAATAACTATGCCAAGTAAGTACTGTGTTACGCCTATGTGTCTGATCCATTACCCCCTACCCCTCATGCTCACCAGGAACTTTCCCAGACGTGGTACATACCTATGCCAAGTAAGTACTGTGTTATGACTGTGGGTCTGATCCATTACCCCCCTACCCCTCATCCTCACGGGGAACTTTCCCAGACGTGGTACATAACTATCCCAAGTGAGTAATGGTTTACAACTATGTGTCTGATCCATTACCCCCTACCCCTCATCCTCACCAGGCACTTTCCCAGACGTGGTACATAACTATGCCAAGTAGGGACTGGGATACGACTATGTGTCTGATCCATTACCCCCTACCCCTCATCCTCACCAGGCACTTTCCCAGACGTGGTACATAACTATGCCAAGTGAGTAATGTGTTACGACTATGTGTCTGATCCATTACCACCTATCCCTCATCCTCACCGGGAACTTTCCCAGACGTGGTACATAACTATGCCAAGTAAGTGCTGTGTTACAACTATGTGTCTGATCCATTCCCCCCTACCCCTCATCCCTTCCAGGAACTTTCCCAGACGTGGTACATAACTATGCCACGTGAGTACTGTGTTACAACTATGTGTCTGTTCCATTACCCCCTACCCCTCATCCTCACCAGGCACTTTCCCAGACGTGGTACATAACTATGCCAAGTGAGTACTGTGTTACAAATAACTATGCCAAGTAAGTACTGTGTTACAACTATGTGTCTGATCCATTCCCCCCTACCCCTCATCCCTTCCAGGAACTTTCCCAGACGTGGTACATAACTATGCCAAGTAAGTACTGTGTTATGACTGTGTGTCTGATCCATTACCCCCCTACCCCTCATCCTCACCGGGAACTTTCCCAGACGTGGTACATAACTATGCCAAGTAAGTACTGTGTTACGATTGTGTGTCTGATCCATTACCCCCTACCCCTCATCCTCACAAGGAACTTTCCCAGACGTGGTACATAACTATGCTTAGTAAGTACTGTGTTGTTAATATGTATCTATTTTGCTACCATCCACCCCACCCAACCTTCACACTCACGCATGCCATGTGA
Source organism: Mizuhopecten yessoensis (assembly GCF_002113885.1). Taxonomy (NCBI): domain Eukaryota; kingdom Metazoa; phylum Mollusca; class Bivalvia; order Pectinida; family Pectinidae; genus Mizuhopecten; species Mizuhopecten yessoensis. Next base: position 377,729 of record NW_018480054.1, on the reverse strand, counting down.
GTACTGTGTTGTCTCTTGTGTCTATTCTCCTATCCCCCAAAGGTTGCATTTTACACATTCTAGTCTCCATCAGTAAAATGATAAGATTGCAATTGAGCAATGATTTTTTGTTATCTATCTTGTTGAAATAAAATGGAAACATGACTCTTTTGATATGACTAGTGACTGCTGAAGGTGAAATTAATTTCATGTCAATCCTTTCGTTGGTACTGGTTAAAAGCTTGTAATTTGTACATTACTGGGTTGGGTAGGTGGTGTATAGTGAAAGGCATACACACTTTTCACCATGACAGCCAGGATTTTATTCAACATTGACCAACAAAAGTGATTAATATAAATTTATAGAACTTGTTTCACAATTGTTGTCAAAAGTTTAATTTTGATTTACGTACCGTAACTGTAATGTGCCACTTTCAGATTAACTCTGATTCCGAAGGATGAATTCCAGCTACCCCGCCATCTCATCAAGAAAGGAATGCTGGAGGGAACCAGACAGGATGTGTACTTCCCCGGCTTTCCAACCTTCAAGCACCTCCCTCATAAGGTAGGAAAAGTAATTTTGATGTAAGAATGGTTAAATTATATCCAACCTTAATCCAGGAAACAAGTCTGTTTAAATGCTTGTAATGAAAAAACAGGAAATTTCTGCCCTTTTAATGTTTTTGCTACTTTCTCCATTAAACAAGAGTTTACATTGGGCAAATAGTGTTGCATATATTGAATAGTTATCGATTCAGGTAAGTATTTATAATCATTTCCACTACCATATATAAGTTAGCAGTTCTGACATGAGTATTTTATAATAATAAGCAGTAATATGTAGGCAAGTTCAAAGTTTTGGCAATATTTTTTTAAGACCATATGGCAAACATTTCTCTGTGCAAAAATATAAGGATTTACAGATATATATGCAAGACCACACACTTGTGTTTTTCTAACGAATCAGAAAGCATGAGTGTATTGCATGGACGACTATATTCACGAGTGCGCTGATTATATACGTCCGCGCAATAAATGAGTGCTTTCTGATTTGTTAGAAATACACAAGTGTGTGGTCTTGCTTTTTTCACATACCTTCCGTATTCGGTAAAAGATCGTACAAAGATTTTATAAATTTTGATATCTTTTGCAAATACCAGGAACTTTTAAGTTCGCCATGACAAGGGAATTCCCATAAAAAGTAATTCCGGCTAGTAGGTAAATACAACATTCCGTATTGCACTTGTGCAATACAGAACATTGTATTTCATGGTCTGAAAATGGCTTGTATTACTATAACAAGATTCAACAGGTATGTGATAAAAGTAATTATGTCTACCTTTTTTTTCATTTCTTGTTCACTTTGTTCCCTCAATGACCTCTTGAAGAAATCAGAAATATCAAATTTGATATTTCCAATTTCTTTGAAACTGTCCAGCTGACCAACATTAAAGGCTTTATTGTAACATGTATATATGTCTATGTCTGATTAAATACTGAACATTTTAGGCTGTTTTCTAAAGTTAAGTTTTTTTCCATCAAGAAATGTGCAATAAAGAATATTGCCAATCCATTTTCAGGCCTATCTGAAGAAAGAGGGTGTGAAAGTGTTCACGGCCAACAGTCGCGGCGAGAACATGATTCTCTCACTAGTAAAGGGTGAAGAGGAGGTAAGTTGATGTCAGCTTATTACTGATTCAGAAGTACTGCCCAGATGTAGGAATTTAAACTTGTTTATCATCTTAAAATAAGATTTATGAATATGTTTATTTAAGTACGCTGCAGAGATGATTTGTTTTAGCTGTTTGGCTGATTTTAGTTTTTTTCAATTTAGTGTATTGTAAACTTTTGATTGATTAAGAAATCTTATTCCATTTTCGTCTCTGTAAACTGATAGACCTAAAGAAGTAAACTAAGAAAGAACAACATTAAATCTGAAACGAAGCACTTTTAAGCAGTTTATATTTATAAACATGTCATTTGACCAAATTTTGCATCAATATTCACTGCATAACACTGGATGAAATCAAAATTTAATCATCCTATATATGAGAATTTTATTTTATTATCAAATGTTCAATAAATTTAGAATTTATTATTTTCCTGCTTTTATCTTCAAATATGATGTAGCTGATATATGTTGATATGTAAATGTTTTTTGAGAAATATTTTAACAGTTATGATATCAGGAATACTAATTTTCATAATTGCACACGGAAGAAGTATTTGGTGAGCACTTCACTACACAAAATAAACAGCTGTAACAATACTGTATTCTTGTTTTTCCTTACATCTGAATAAATATTGTCAAGTATGTAAATGGACAATCAGTTTTCCGGTGTGAATTGATAAAATAAAATGAAATAAAAGAATTTTCTGATGTGCTCACATTTGTAAAGATAGCTGCATATGTGAAAATACTGGTATTTCAGTAGTAATATTGTGTTGTCAGGATATAAAAACTGTTGCCAACTCTGTGCTGCACAACAACGTGTTTGTGAGCTGGCCACACATGATAGAGGTCAAGGTTATCTCCGTCTCCGATGGCAACACAAGGTGAGTGGCATCTGGTGGTCACATGGTACATTTCCTAATACCTTTATATAGCTGATATATTGCCATAAAGCACCCTACAAGAATAACTAAACCTAATTCAACTGTCGTCATCAAATCTTACCCTATCAGCAGATTTCCAGATTGACTATCTTGTCAATGTCATATTTTGTAATCATGGAATTAGCCAAATCTGCCGATTCATTTTTGATGCAGGGATGTTAAGCTACATGGCTATGAATTTTGCTGGAAAAATAAGCCCATATGTAACATTAGTTTAGTTAAATGATTTGTAAACATTTATTTTTGTATAAAATAAAACTGCTGATCGTGCTGTATGTACCTGTATTATACTCATTGGTCATGTGCCCCTGTTGGTAGATACGAGCTAAGTACTACGAAGGAGGCAGGTCAGACAAGGACCAGAGTAACGGAGGAGGAGATGAACAAGAATGACCAAATTATCTGGAGGAAGGATGTCGTAGCCATTAGAGAGAGGTAAGCAACAGTTCCTGACCATGAACATTTATGCAACAGGTGCTCCCAGGTGAAGTATCGGCCCCACAATACAGTCTAGAATACCTCAATAATCAGTTCAAACACATTTAGACTGAACTTTAGTAAAACATCAAATGGGAAATATCTACTTCAAAAATTATTTTGAAAAAGTCATCTTTCATAGAAATCAAGTAATACTGTATACTGGAAAACGTCTGCCCAGTCAAATATTCAAACTTTATTAGTAAAATCATTTTTCATCAAGTGTTAATTTTTGCTCTTCAGCAGTAATTATTACTTCATATGGTATGCTGTGTACGTGTACTGATACAGGCTGTCATGATAAATTCACCCTCATTACAGACGGCAATAAACACAAAAATTCAAGTCAAGTGAAAATTTTACTGAATACAGTATAGTATAATTTGTGTTACTTTGTTTTGTTCAGATATCATGACCGCCTTGGAGTGGACGTGGGACAGACACATGTATCTCTCAGGGCATTGCCTCTCGTAGGAAGGAAGTAAGTAGTTCAGGGGGAATAATCCTGGCCAGCTCTCTAGAGTATTCACCAGTGTTTAGTTCCCATGTGATGTTAGTGGGAGACATGCAATGATAAATCAGTTTGAGGTTGTTGTTTTTATTGTTAATTGGCTATCAGTGATTAGAGTCATTGAGGTCCTCATTGTGATGGTAAGTGTAAGTGTTTGATGGCATTTCAGTTCCCATTAGATGGTAAGTGTAAGTGTTTGATGGCATTTCAGTTCCCATTAGATGGTAAGTGTAAGTGTTTGATGGCATTGCAGTTCCCATTAGATGGTAAGTGTGAGTGTTTGATGGCATTTGAATTCCCATTAGATGGTAAGTGTAAGTGTTTGATGGCATTTCAGTTCGCATTAGATGGTAAGTGTAAGAGTTTGATGGCATTGCAGTTCCCATTAGATGGTAGGTGTAAGTGTTTGATTGCGTTTCAGTTCCCATTAGATGGCAGGTGTGAGTGTTTGATGGCATTTCACTTCCCATTAGATGGTAAGTGTGAGTGTTTGATGCCATTTCAATTCCCATTAGATGGTAAATGTAAGTGTTTGATTGCATTTCGGTTCCCATTAGATGGTAAGCGTGAGTGTTTGATGGCATTTCAGTGCCCATTAGATGGTAAGTGTGCGGGTTTGATGGCATTTCAGTTCGCATTAGATGGTAAGTGTGAGTGTTTGATGGCATTTCAATTCCCATTAGATGGTAAGTGTAAGTGTTTGATGGCATTTCAGTTCCCATTAGATGGTAAGTGTGAGTGTTTGATGGCATTTCAGTTCCCATTAGATGGTAAGTTTGAACTCCATTCTAACAATCAGGTAGAGACAATTACAAGTTATAAAGCCAATCTCTGTTTGAGAGGGTACTCATAATCCATGAACTCATGTACCCAGGAAATGGTGTTTTGTTGGGAAACCACAAAGTTTGGCCCCTGAAAATATCTGATTTCACAGTACATGTGGTACAGCATGTTAGACATTTTGTTATCCACTGTATTGGTACATGTTATTATACTGGTGTTTGTGTACAGGTACATCTGTGGAGCACATGGGAAGATCGTACTAGAGAAACAGTTTGCCAGTAATCCTGTGACATTTCTGTACCAGACATCGGTCAAGGTAAGTCTGCATGGTTGACATTTCTGTACCAGACATCAGTCAAGGTAAGTCTGCATGGTTTTCATTTCATCTGGAATGACCATTCCGCTTCCTTTCAATCAATATATCCAGGGTTTAGCTTGCAGACCTATAATAAATAATTAATAAAAGCTTTCAAGGTGTTGACAAAGGATCGTCAATAAATATATCATTTAGTCTATTCTGGTCATTTATCCTTGTCTTAATTGACAACTCATTTAGTACATTAGAAGTGAACTTGGCTAAGATTTTATAAAATTGTAACGTTTTATTTGATTTCAAAAACCTGCTTTCTTTTGTAATTTTCATCTGACTAATTTATAAGATTATGTCTTGAATGAAAAATTATTATACCCTACATGATCTGTATATGTATATACCCAGTGATAGTCAGTAATTACAATGCCTGATCTGTATGTGTATAGTCAGTAATTACAATGTCTGATCTGTATGTGTATATACCAAGTGAAAGTCAGTAATTACAATGCCTGATCTGTATGTGTATAGTCAGTAATTACAATGTCTGATCTGTATGTGTATATACCCAGTGATAGTCAGTAATTACAATGCCTGATCTGTATGTGTATAGTCAGTAATTACAATGTCTGATCTGTATGTGTATAGTCAGTAATTACAATGCCTGATCTGTATGTGTATAGTCAGTAATTACAATGTCTGATCTGTATGTGTATAGTCAGTAATTACAATGCCTGATCTGTATGTGTATAGTCAGTAATTACAATGTCTGATCTGTATGTGTATAGTCAGTAATTACAATGCCTGATCTGTATGTGTATAGTCAGTAATTACAATGTCTGATCTGTATGTGTATAGTCAGTAATTACAATGCCTGATCTGTATGTGTATAGTCAGTAATTACAATGTCTGATCTGTATGTGTATAGTCAGTAATTACAATGTCTGATCTGTATGTGTATAGTCAGTAATTACAATGTCTGATCTGTATGTGTATAGTCAGTAATTACAATGTCTGATCTGTATGTGTATAGTCAGTAATTACAATGCCTGATCTGTATGTGTATAGTCAGTAATTACAATGTCTGATCTGTATGTGTATAGTCAGTAATTACAATGCCTGATCTGTATGTGTATAGTCAGTAATTACAATGTCTGATCTGTATGTGTATAGTCCCAGTGATAGTCAGTAATTACAATGCCTGATCTGTATGTGTATAGTCAGTAATTACAATGTCTGATCTGTATGTGTATAGTCAGTAATTACAATGCCTGATCTGTATGTGTATAGTCAGTAATTACAATGTCTGATCTGTATGTGTATAGTCAGTAATTACAATGCCTGATCTGTATGTGTATATACCCAGTGATAGTCAGTAATTACAATGCCTGATCTGTATGTGTATATACCCAGTGATAGTCAGTAATTACAATGCCTGATCTGTATGTGTATAGTCAGTAATTATAATGCCTGATGTATGTTTGTAGGACCTAAATGTGTATGACACATCCTTCTGCCAGTTTAACACCCTGGGAGAACTCTTTCCTGCTAAGGAAGCAGTGTTCATGCTGGGCTGGCCTCACTACGCATGTCAAGGAGAAGTAAGTGTAATACCTACTAAAGGGAAGGTCAATTACTCAGCAAAACTTTTAAAACTTTAAATAGCTTTTGGTTAAACATTTGATGTTTCTACAATTGAAACTAAAAAGAAGCAAAGATTGATATTAAAATATTGAAATAAATTTGGCCCCATCAGCATTGATGGTTATTAAATATGACAGATAATAAACATGAGTAAACATGCGAACACAGGTTTTTAGTTAAGATGACATGTTACTACACCACTCCCCATTAATGCAAATCATTCATTACATATTGTTTTTGAAAATGTTGAACTCGTTGTTTCGAACTACAATCAAGGTCCGATCGTTAGGTAAACATTGAGAATTACAACTAATAGATTGAAGTAAAACAACTACATGTACCGGTACGAGAACATTGAAATGTCCCGGGGTCATTTTAATATCTTAACATGCAAATTACAGTGTATAGATATATGAAAATCATTTGGATTATATATTTCTAATTAAATCTCGTGACATGTGTTTGGTACTTAACAGTTAAAGTCGGTCTTATGCAGTATGTAAATCAAAGTCTTCATGTTTTAAATTTTTCCCAATAATACCATAATAATTGAAACTTTGAAGTTTGATTGTATATAGAAATCATCTTATAAATCAATGTGCATTAAATTAAATGTAAACAAATTTATGAGCTCGAGAGAGATATTTTGAATTTTGTATAATATCATATTGAATCTCAACATAAATATTTTTATAATTTGATCATTTGAAAATGATGTAGTACATAAACACTAAAGGATTGTGTTTTGTTTAAGGTGGTTGACATAGAAGACGACTCCCGAGTGAGAATTAACGTTTCCATCCTGGAGGAACCTAACCTAGATAATGTGGAAAATGACCAGGGTGTAAGCTCCATACATATATATAAATGACCAGGGTGTAAGCTCCATACGTATATATAAATGACCAGGGTGTAAGCTCCATATGTAACATTCTTTTTTGGGTTAGGGTTTGTAACTTTCTATTTCGGGTTAGGGTTCGTAACTTTCTATTTCGGGTTAGGGTTCGTAACTTTCTATTTTGGGTTAGGGTTCGTAACTTTCTATTTTGGGTTAGGGCTCGTAACTTTCTATTTTGGGTTAAGGTTCGTAACTTTCTATTTTGGGTAAGGGCTCGTAACTTTCTATTTTGGGTTAGGGTTCGTAACTTTCTATTTTGGGTTAGGGTTGGTAACTTTCTATATTGGGTTAGGGTTCGTAACTTTCTATTTCGGGTTAGGGTTCGTGATTTTCTATTTTGGGTAAGGGTTCGTAAAATTCTATTTCGAGTTAGGGTTCGTAACTTTCTTTTTTGGGTTAGGGTTCATGATTTTCTATTTCGGGTTAGGGTTCGTAACTTTCTATTTCGGGTTAGGGTTCGTAACTTTCTATTTTGGGTTAGGGTTCGTAACTTTCTATTTTGGGTTAGGGCTCGTAACTTTCTATTTTTTGGTTAGGGCTCGTAACTTTCTATTTTGGGTTAGGGTTTGTAACTTTCTATTTTGGGTTAGGGTTTGTAACTTTCTATTTTGGGTTAGGGTTTGTAACTTTTTATTTTGGGTTAGGGTTCGTAACTTTCTATTTTGGGTTAGGGTTTGTAACTTCTTATTTTGGGTTAGGGCTCGTAACTTTCTATTTTGGGTAAGGGTTTGTAACTTTTTATTTTGGGTTAGGGTTCGTAAATTTCTATTTTGCAGATTTATAAACATCATGGATTTGTCATGATTTATTGTAGTTTGTTTCATCTTGTAAAATATTCAAGGCAAATGTAACAGATAGGTAAATGTCGTGACATAACATGCATGATAACATGAAATCCTACATTATTGTGTAAAAGACCCTGTTGAAATAAGCATTTGTTGATATTTTCTATCCTCAGTTCTTGGGCATTCAGTATTATCCAGGCTATGTCATTGCCCCTCGACTTGCTATCACTTCCCACTTCCTGTCACGGATGACTGGCTGCATCATGGTGACCCCTGGGTCGCCTGACAATCCAAATGACCGCTTCAAAACTAACATTGGTCTAAACCTAAAGTTTACCAAGCGGAATGAGGAGGTCCCTGGGTACACAAAGAGAACAGATGAAGGATGGACATACTCCGACAAAGCCATGGAGGTGGTCGGACAATACCTTGCTGAGTAAGTGCCTTAGGGGCTCAAGGGTTCAAACACTTGTTCCTTTAATGGTAATATTTCTCAAAGTACTGTAAAAAATATACCTAAAATTTACAAAAAACCGATTTTCTTGGTTTTAGCCATATAACCAGGATCCTATGTACCTATGAAAATGTCCACCAGTCAAGGTCAATGTTACTAAGAGATATACTGTCCTACCTGTATTGTGTGGTGACCCTTTCTGACTTGTCGGTGTTCATTTTGATTGCTAGTGGTACTTGGTGGATATCCTATATTTCCATAAAGCCATATTGCCCCAATACCAAACATGGCCACCCTTGATTGGTTGATTGGCTCGGACATACACAACTGTAGCTTTTGATTCATCGTATAATTTTCTCCATACCTTGTTGTAAATTGTTCTTATGGAATAGACACATTTTGATTTAGAACATACAATCCAGATCCCATAACCCAAGATGGCCACCATGACCTCAGATTGTCTGACATCTTTTTAACAATAAGCTCTTTTCTGTCGGCCTGATTTTCTTCATGCTAACTGGTAAATAGTACTTGTCCAATTCCAATTACGTGACTTTTGTATGTGTTCCCTTATTACCCATATTTCAAACTCCGACAGAATCACTGTGGCTTCTGTTTGACAATTTAAAGGATAAATACCATGAGTCATATTGCAGGGCAATTCCTTTTCTGTAATTGTTCTAGTTTTCATATATTTTTTCCAGATTTCCAGAAATATGGTCCTATATCAGTTCTAAAGATGGAGGCAGGGGAGATAACTTCTATGAGACAGACCTTTTCAAGGAGGGCAGGTAAAGTTCCATGTTGAATATGGAATCTACATGTATTTGGCTGTAATCCAGCTAATTAAATTGTACAATGTTGTTTACCCTTTGAATTAGGCTACATTTATAGTCATATGAAATCTTATTATCTTAGAAAAATAACAGTCATGTGTAGAGGCAGAGTCAAATTTATTATTGTGGCTTAATGTTAGTACTAGTCTATGTTACCAGACATTCTATAAAACCATTCACTTCAACTGATTGGGATAAATCAGCTCTGATGCTCAATGCATAAAACATAAAAAAACATCAGTTTTAAAAACTGAATACTATTGAAGAAGCTTGTTTAGAGAGAAAAGTTCTGTCAGATAGGATTACCTGGTACTGTGCTGTGGTAGATGATGATTGTTGTTTAACCTCCTGTTTAATCGTTATCATACATGTTTATACCTGTAGTCCATACAGCTTGAAGAAGATGACAGATTTTGTAAAGGGACTGCCTTGTAATAGCGTGAAGACAATGAAAGCTGGGGCCGAAATACTAGACCAGGGTGTCATCAACGCCATTGAGCAGGAAGTGCAAAAGATCATTGTAAGTTCTAAGTTGTATTATTTCATTGTGGGGAACTTTCTGTCGGCCATCGAATAGCCTTGGCAGCAGTTCAACTATTGACCTATGAAAAGCCCTGAACCATGGCGGAAGGTGAGTGCTATTTTCACCGGACCACCCTTAACTATAAATATGTCACAGTCAGCGCCACCGAACCAACCTTAACTATAAATATGTCACAGTCAGCGCCACCGGACCACCCTTAACCATAAATATGTCACAGTCAGCGCCACCGGACCCCCCTTAACTACAAATATGTCACAGTCAGCTACCGGACCACCCTTAACTATAAATATGTCACAGTCAGCGCCACTGGACCACCCTTAACTATAAATATGTCACAGTCAGCTACCGGACCACCCTTAACTATAAATATGTCACAGTCAGCTTTTGATAGGAGTGGTCATGTGCAAATTAAGGGCAAAAACATATACACATGTGAAAACCATTTGTTTCAAACATAGTATTGAAATTGTTGAGAGATAAAGAATAACTATATGGTGATCATATGTCCATATGATCACCATATAATTATTCTTTTGGATCAGATTCTGCATAACTAATCCTTGGCTTAAAGCCTCATGTTAGAAAATAAAGAATATCATCACTAGGGTTAAGATTTAGGATTTTAGGAAATCTAAAACTAAAATGTATGATTTTTGTTGTTGTCAGGAAGTCAACAAACGGAAACAGCGCAGGGTGAAGATGCAAGTGAAGCCACATCTGTTGTTCAAGGTGAAGTTACCTGTTGTTAAGTCAAACTTACCTGTTGTTCAAGGTGTGAAGTTACCTGTTGTTAAGTCAGACTTACCTGTTGTTCAAGGTGAAGTTACCTGTTGTTAAGTCAAACTTACCTGTTGTTTAAGGTGAAGTTACCTGTTGTTAAGTCAAACTTACCTGTTGTTTAAGGTGAGGTTACCTGTTGTTAAGTCAAACTTACCTGTTGTTCAAGGTGAAGTTACCTGTTGTTAAGTCAAACTTACCTGTTGTTTAAGGTAAGTGTACTTGTCATTTGAGGCTATCTGTTGTTCAATTAAAAGTTACTTTTGTTCAGAGCAAAGTAACATACTGTTCAGGTTAAAGTACTTGTTTTTAGGCAAATTGCCTGTTGATTGAGATAAATGTACCTGTTGTTGAGGTGAAGTAATCTGTTGTTTGAGGTTAATTTACCTGTTTGAAGTAATCTGTAGTCTGAACTAGATAGGCTATCAAAACATTATGCTCACCTTAGATTTAGAAAGACGAAAATCCATTAACTTAGAAAATATAGTTGCACTGAAAAAGATTTCATGGTTTTGTATTTCGTTATTTGGCATGACACAGTGTAGTACTTTTAATTGTTGATATTTTTTCTGATACACAGTTACCAATCAAAATTGTAATGTGAATGGAAGAATAAAAATTTAAAAAAATGATACAATCTGGACCACACATCCCATTTTCCTATTGTTTGCCTTTCACCATGGACAAGTCATTTCAGGATTAGCCCTACGCTACTTGCTGTACTAGTCAAAATTTGAACAACCTGTCTGCCCACAGATCTTATATATAAATCCAAATATTTTTGCCCGATTTTCAGCCAATGGTTGGGCAGGGGAACATGGTACCAGACCAGTCTGTGGAGTTCTACCTGTTTGACAGAGTAGCCAATGTACGTAAAGGCTATCCAGTACCGTTCGGTCTGAGGGGCACTGTCACCGGAGTCCATATTGAGGAGAAGGAAACGGACACTATATATGACATTGTGTTCGATGAAGAGTTCCCAGGCGGAATCACTCTTAGGTATGATTTTTATAGTTTCATAGTGCAATTATTTTGGATATATCGCTGTTAAGTTTTTACGAATAAAAGAAGAATAGAAAATAGTTAGTCCATGTACAAGGTAGGAACTCACCATCATGAACATCCACTGATTGATTGGAATTAAACTTGTATAAGGTAAACACTCACCAGTTAGAAACGTGCACTGATTGATTGGAATTAAACTTGTACAAGGTAAACACTCACCAGTTAGAAACATGCACTGATTGATTTGAATTAAACTTGTACAAGGTAAACACTCACCAGTTAGAAACATCCACTGATTGATTGGAATTAAACTTGTATAAGGTAAACACTCACCAGTTAGAAACATGCACTGATTGATGGGAGCCACTGTACAATGTTATTGAGGGACAACAACTAAGATATTGTTATGTAAATAACACCACATAGACGTCTTTAACAGACATCACAGAGAGCTTGCATTCATTAGTTTGGTTTATATTTCCTATAAATCAGTGATTTCTGTGACATCTGATAAACACGTTAATTTTGAAGTTTACTTTCAATGCATTCTTACCATTGTTATGAGTATGTAGCTTATTGCTCTTATAAAATGTTCTGTGTGCTTCTGGTAAACTTAAACTGCTTCATTAATGGTGGACAAAGGCAACATCAAAAACGGAGAAACAACACGCAATAAAAGTGTAAATTGAGATGACTCCGAACTCATTTTGTCTCTATCAGTTAGATAGTTCCAATCCTACAGCATTGTAGTGTGGAAATACGTCACCTTTTGCATGAGATTCCCAGTTGATGATTATAATTTATCCCTGCCAGGTGTTCGCCAGGTAAAGGCTACAGAATGCCTAAAGCAGCAATGATTAACTTATCTCACGGGGTAAGGAAGAATGAGAAAAAAACTGGAAAGGCAGCCGCCAATCAGGAGGCACTTACAAAATTTCTAAATAAAGCCTATCAGCAGTCCTTAAACAACAGGCAGCAGGACGTCCGACCCGGATCAAACAACAGGCAGCAGGACTTCCGACCCGGATCAAACAACAACAACAACATGTCTTATGCAGCAGCTAGTCAGGGAGGTAGAAGTGACAATCGCTATAGTAACCAGGAAAATTACAATGACAATAGATCCTATACAAAAGGAGAGAAACAGTATCAGAACTCTCGTGCAGAACAGGATAACAACTGGAGAGCCGGAAAGGATTCTAGACAAGACTTTAGGGGAGGTGCAAATAGGCAGGACAGCTACAGAAGGGAGGGAAGTAAAGACAACAGCCAACACTCACAGGTAGGTGTTAACAGGCAGGACAGCTACAGAAGGGAGGGAAGTAAAGACAACAGCCAACACTCACAGGTAGGTGTTAACAGGCAGGACAGCTACAGAAGGGAGGGAAGTAAAGACAACAGCCAACACTCACAGGTAGGTGTTAACAGGCAGGACAGCTACAGAAGGGAGGGAAGTAAAGACAACAGCCAACACTCACAGGTAGGTGTTAACAGGCAGGACAGCTACAGAAGGGAGGGAAGTAAAGACAACAGCCAACACTCACAGGTAGGTGTTAACAGGCAGGACAGCTACAGAAGGGAGGGAAGTAAAGACAACAGCCAACACTCACAGGTAGGTGTTAACAGGCAGGACAGCTACAGAAGGGAGGGAAGTAAAGACAACAGCCAACACTCACAGGTAGGTGTTAACAGGCAGGACGGCTACAGAAGGGAGGGAATTAAAGACAATAGCCAACACTCACAGGTAGGTGTTAACATTCAGGACACTATAGGAGTGAGGGATGTAAAAAAAACAGCCAACGTTCACAGGTGGGTGTTAATATTCAGGACAACTATAGGAGGGAGGTAAAGAAAACAGCCGACACTCACAGGTATGTGTGCAAATGCATGATACTTACATGGGGAGGGAAGTAAAAAGAGCAATAGCCAGCACTTACAGGTAGGTTTAAAAAGGCCAGGTAACTACAGGAGGGAGGAAGCCAACACTGAAAGATATAATTATGTGAAAAGTCAGAAAGTTACGTGGGGAGAGAATGAACTCAACGCCAAAGCTCACAAGTATAGGTAGGTCTTTAAATGCACGACAGCTACAGGAGGAAAAAAGTATGCTCCACTCCAGTATTTATTTCTAGAACAGCTCTAACACTAATTTATATGATCTGATTGTCACAGATGGAAACGCAGTCAGATTTACACTTGAAAAGCTTTAACCAAGAAGGAGGGGCATCATCCCCGAAGTTTGTCACTCCTAAGGTCAGCCAGTCTGGTAAACCGACACCGGGCAAGTGGGACGGGGCCAAAGGTCAAACAGGAAAGGTAAATTGTTGGATTTATGATCAAAGAAGTATTTTGTTCAAAATCTTATTGAATCACTTTATTTAATTAAAATGTTCACTTTTATAGGTGTCTTTTTTGGTCTTTTAAATATTTTTTGTTATCAAAAAACTAACAAAAATTGTTAAAAATTTAGTTGATTGTATTCTTGAATCCTAATAATAAATCAGGGTTGTCAACATTTAGCTTGTATTTAAACCAGTTACTCTATTGGGAAGACCTCAAACAAATTACAAAATTTAATAACTGAATGGTCAGACAGTTATTTATTCCATGTTTACCAAGGTTAGACCTTACTATAGATACTGTAGTTATACATCGATGGTAAGTGAGCACTAATTAATGTAAACAGTTCATTGCCCGAGCTGTTAATATATGGTACAGCACTTGATAGTAGAGATGCCCTCACAGCACAACCTTGACGGTAGTATTACGGTATGGCGTTGTCCGTCCATCCGTCTGGCGTAAACTTTGTTTGTCTGGCAATCTCCTTCTACATAATAATCATGATATGAAGTTCTGTCTCCCTTAAAAGAATTTTGATTCAACAATTTTTCCAAAAATTATTGCCCTTTGTTCATTTCAGTATTTGATTTTTGTCTGGAAATCTCCTCCTACATTTTTTTACGGATCTCTTTGAAACTTGGTATACTTTATAATCATGATTTGAAGTTGTGTTTCCCTTAAAAGAATTTTGATTCGCCGATTTTTGCAAAATGTATTGCCTTTTGTTCATTTCAGTATTTGATTTTTTGTCTGAAGATTTTCTCCTACATTTTTTATAGCATATCAGCTTACCACTCTTAGAATGATGCAGATCTTATTTCAATGTAAGAAAGTATATAACACTATATGGCATTCGACGGGCGTATTTTGTTCCGCCCCGCAGTACTCTTGTTGTTAATGACCAGTTACTAAAACTTGACTGCTTTCTTGGTCAGAAGACTTTTTGAGCAACTGGTTTATACTTCAAATAAAAAAACATGGTTTGACAACCCTAAAAGGATTTTTATTTTTTTAAAGTTCCGGACAAAATAAATTTTAGTTTTTGTGGACAATCTGATGAATCATGATAAAACACTGTCCACCAGTCTTCAGTAGCAATATATCTTCTCCTCCTTGGACAGGCTTTTGTGGAACCTCAGAACTCGGATTTCATTAATATGTGGCAAGAATTAAAATCTTCTGGGAACCACGATCAAACGTCGACATCAGGAACATCCCTCAGTGTGGCTGCAGCTGCCCTGGACAAACTGCCCAAGCCCTCTGTGCCGTGTGCAGAAGGTGAAAAACCCCTAGTAACTCTAGCAACAGACCATAAGGAGTCAGAACAGCCTCTAGTGACTCTAGCGACAGAAAATGAGGGGTCAGAACAACCCCTAGTGACTCTAGCAACAGACAATGAGGGGCCCAAGCTTAATTTGGAGAGCCTGTTTAGCCAGGCCAGCAAAGTGCAACAGAGTGTGGACAATGATCAATTCAGTGCAATGTTCAAATCTCTGGAGATATCTGGTCAGGATTCCACAGTTGCGGAGGATGGGTCAATTATAATTCGTAGCAAGAGTAAAAGTCCAGCCAGGGACGCTGATGTAAGTTATTTTTGTTTGGCAAAGTTTTGTTAAACTGGAGACTATTCCAGAGAGTACAGTATAGGAGGGTGGGGCGCCACGTTAAACTGGAGAGTATTCCAGAGTTTACAGTACAGGAGGGTGGGGCGCCACGTTAAACTGGAGACTATTCCAGAGAGTACAGTATAGGAGGGTGGGGCGCCACGTTAAACTGGAGAGTATCCCAGAGAGTACAGTATAGGAGGGTGGGGCGCCACGTTAAACTGGAGAGTATTCCAGAGAGTACAGTATAGGAGGGTGGGGCACCACGTTAAACTGGAGAGTATTCCAGAGTTTACAGTACAGGAGGGCGGGGCGCCACGTTAAACTGGAGACTATTCCAGAGAGTACCGTATAGGAGGGGGGGGCGCCACGTTAAACTGGAGAGTATTCCAGAGTTTACAGTATAGGAGGGTGGGGCGCCACGTTAAACTGGAGGGTATTCCAGAGGTTACAGTACAGGAGGGGGGGGCGCCACGTTAAACTGGAGACTATTCCAGAGAGTACCGTATAGGAGGGGGGGGCGCCACGTTAAACTGGATAGTATTCCAGAGTATACAGATTAGGAGGGTGGGGCGCCACGTTAAACTGGAGAGTATCCCAGAGAGTACAGTATAGGAGGGTGGGGCGCCACGTTAAACTGGAGACTGTTCCAGAGTGTACAGTATAGGAGGGTGGGTACCACTTTATGGTGGTGCATAATGCCGTTACGCTCTCAAATCAATTCAATGATAGTGATATAGAGACATGATACACATATATCATAATGCAAAGCTATAGCACAAGAATAAAAGTGAAAAACTTGTATGAAGTAAATAATGCAGAAATAAATTAGATAGTGTTTGTGTTATAGGCAGAATGAAATAGATACATAAAGTAGAAGCCAGGGTTGCTAAAGGTTTCATCCATTTACAGGTAGATCAGGCATCTGATTACTGTATACCAAGAGGGTTTGGCTCGGTCAAATAGTCACCCTTTGCTGATCAAATTCATGTTCAACCCTACTTAATTTTGCCCTTCACATATAATTACTATGCATTGTATGTTGTGTACAAATAGTATCTGTAATGACATTCGCTTTCATTAGGGAGGGCGAAAGGTACACAATTTAAGGTTTTCTTCATATGCCATGTTTAAAATTTTAAAATACTGTTGCACCCAAAATAATTGAATTGAATTTTAACTATCAGTTGCTTGATGAACGTGTAAATGGGTGGCAGCGCTAGCTACTCTGTGTTCTGGTGTATTTATTGGAGGGATTATCGTATATAGATGTTTTATATGTGTTATTATAAATAAAAATTGTCCACTGGTTTAGAGACCAGCAGAAACAGTACTACACTATAATTGACAGTGTAGAGTTGGGACACCTCAGATGAAAAGTCAAGGTTACTTAAGTCATATCCGATTCAGACCTCAATATACAGAGAATGTAGCAATGTTTTAATTTCTCCTAGAGAATGTAGCGATGATTTAATTTCTCCTGAGAATGTAACAATGATTTAATTTCTCCTAGAGCATGTAGCAATGATTGAATTTCTCCTAGAGAATGTAGCAATGATTTAAGTTCTCCTGAGAATGTAGCAATGATTTAATTTCTCCTAGAGAATGTAGCAATGATTTAATTTCTCCTGGAGAATGTAGCAATGATTTAATTTCTCCTAGAGGATGTAGCAATGATTTAATTTCTCCTGGAGAATGTAGCAATGATCTAATTTCTCCTAGAGAATGTAGCAATAATCTAATATCTCCTAGAGAATGTAGCAATGATTAAATTTCTCCTAGAGAATGTAGCAATTATTTAATTTCTCCTAGAGAATGTAGTAATGATTTGATTTCTCCTAGAGAATGTAGCAATAATCTAATTTCTCCTAGAGAATGTAGCAATGATTAAATTTCTCCTAGAGAATGTAGCAATGATTTTATTTCTCCTAGAGAATGTGGCAATGACTTAATTTCTCCTAGAGAATGTAGTAATGATTTGATTTCTCCTAGAGAATGTAGCAATGATTTAATTTCTCCTAGAGTATGTAGCAATGATTTAATTTCTCCTAAAGAATGTAGCAATGATCTAATTTCTCCTAGAGAATGTTGTAATGATTTAGTTTCTCCTAGAGAATGTAGCAATGTTTTGATTTCTCCTAGAGAATGTAGCAATGTTTTGATTTCTCCTAGAGAATGTAGCAATGATTCAATTTCTCCTAGAGCAAAATGATTTAATTTCTCCTAGAGCAAAATGATTCAATTTCTCCTAGAGCAAAATGATTTAATTTCTCCTAGAGCAAAATGATTCAATTTCTCCTAGAGCAAAATGATTTAATTTCTCCTAGAGCAAAATGATTCAATTTCTCCTAGAGCAAAATGATTTAATTTCTCCTTGAGAATGTAGCAATGATTTAAGTTCTCCTGAGAATGTAGCAATGATTTAATTTCTCTTATTTAATTTCTCCTAGAGAATGTAGTAATGATTTGATTTCTCCTAGAGAATGTAGCAATGATTAAATTTCTCCTAGAGAATGTAGCAATAATCTAATATCTCCTAGAGAATGTAGCAATGATTTAATTTCCCCTAGAGAATGTAGCAATGATTGAATTTCTCCTAGAGAATGTAGCAATGTTTTAATATCTCCTAGAGAATGTAGCAATGATTTAATTTCTCCTGGAGAATGTAGCAATGATTTAATTTCTCCTAGAGTATGTAGCAATGATTTAATTTCTCCTAGAGGATGTAGCAATGATTTAATTTCTCCTAGAGTATGTAGCAATGATTTAATTTCTCCTAAAGAATGTAGCAATGATTTAATTTCTCCTAAAGAATGTAGCAATGATTTAATTTCTCCTAGAGGATGTAGCAATGATTTAATTTCTCCTAGAGGATGTAGCAATGATTTAATTTCTCCTAGAGTATGTAGCAATGATTTAATTTCTCCTAAAGAATGTAGCAATGATTTAATTTCTCCTAAAGAATGTAGCAATGATTTAATTTCTCCGAGAGAATGTAGCAATGATTTAATTTCTCCTAGAGGATGTAGCAATGATTTAATTTCTCCTAGAGGATGTAGCAATGATTTAATTTCTCCTAAAGAATGTAGCAATGATTTAATTTCTCCTAGAGGATGTAGCAATGATTTAATTTCTCCTGGAGAATGTAGCAATGATCTAATTTCTCCTAGAGAATGTGGCAATGATTAAATTTCTCCTAGAGAATGTAACAATAATCTAATTTCTCCTAGAGAATGTAGTAATGATTTGATTTCTCCTAGAGAATGTAGCAATAATCTAATATCTCCTAGAGAATGTAGCAATGATTTTATTTCTCCTAGAGAATGTATCAATAATCTAATATCTCCTAGAGAATGTAGCAATGATTTAATTTCTCCTAAAGAATGTAGCAATGATTTAATTTCTCCTAGAGTATGTAGCAATGATTTAATTTCTCCTAGAGGATGTAGCAATGATTTAATTTCTCCTAGAGTATGTAGCAATGATTTAATTTCTCCTAGAGGATGTAGCAATGATTTAATTTCTCCTAGAGTATGTAGCAATGATTTAATTTCTCCTGGAGAATGTAGCAATGATCTAATTTCTCCTAGAGAATGTTGTAATGATTTAGTTTCTCCTAGAGAATGTAGCAATGTTTTAATTTCTCCTAGAGAATGTAGCGATGATTTAATTTCTCCTGAGAATGAAACAATGATTTAATTTCTCCTAGAGCATGTAGCAATGATTGAATTTCTCCTAGAGAATGTAGCAATGATTTTATTTCTCCTAGAGAATGTGGCAATGATTTAATTTCTCATAGAGAATGTAGCAATGATTCAATTTCTCCTAGAGCAAAATGATTTAATTTCTCCTTGAGAATGTGGCAATGATTTAATTTCTCATAGAGAATGTAGCAATGATTCAATTTCTCCTAGAGCAAAATGATTTAATTTCTCCTAGAGCAAAATGATTCAATTTCTCCTAGAGCAAAATGATTTAATTTCTCCTAGAGCAAAATGATTCAATTTCTCCTAGAGCAAAATGATTTAATTTCTCCTAGAGCAAAATGATTCAATTTCTCCTAGAGCAAAATGATTTAATTTCTCCTAGAGCAAAATGATTCAATTTCTCCTAGAGCAAAATGATTTAATTTCTCCTTGAGAATGTAGCAATGATTTAAGTTCTCCTGAGAATGTAGCAATGATTTAATTTCTCCTAAAGAATGTAGCAATGATTTAATTTCTCCTAGAGTATGTAGCAATGATTTAATTTCTCCTAGAGGATGTAGCAATGATTTAATTTCTCCTAGAGTATGTAGCAATGATTTAATTTCTCCTAGAGGATGTAGCAATGATCTAATTTCTCCTAGAGAATGTAGCAATGATTAAATTTCTCCTAGAGAATGTAGCAATAATCTAATTTCTCCTAGAGAATGTAGCAATGATTTGATTTCTCCTAGAGAATGTAGCAATAATCTAATATCTCCTAGAGAATGTAGCAATGATTTAATTTCTCCTAGAGAATGTAGCAATGATCTAATTTCTCCTAGAGAATGTAGCAATGATTTAATATCTCCAAGAGAATGTAGCAATGATCTAATTTCTCCTAGAGAATGTAGCAATGATTTAATTTCTCCTAGAGCAAAATGATTCAATTTCTCCTAGAGCAAAATTTCTCCTTGAGAATGTAGCAATGATTTAATATCTCCTAGAGAATGTAGCAATGATTTAATTTCTCCTAGAGAATGTAGCAATGATTTAATTTCTCCTAGAGAATGTAGGAATGATTTAATTTCTCCTAGAGAATGTAGCAATGATTTAATTTCTCCTAGAGAATGTAGCAATGTTTTAATTTCTCCAAGAGAATGTAGCAATGATTTAATTTCTCCTAGAGAATGATTTAATTTCTCCTAGAGAATGTAGCAATGATTTAATTTCTCCTAGAGAATGTAGCAATGTTTTAATTTCTCCAAGAGAATGTAGCAATGATTTAATTTCTCCTAGAGAATGTAGCAATGATTTAATTTCTCCTAGAGAATGTAGCAATGATTTAATTTCTCCTAGAGAATGTTGCAATGATTTAATTTCTCCTAGAGAATGTAGCAATGATTTAATTTCTCCATTAAGCCTGGCCTCTGGCTGCCATGTTAAACAGTATGTACACTTTTAAAATAATTATTTGTTTGAATGGAATAAGTTATAAAAAAGTCTTTTATACATGTATATTGAACAACACCTTTTTCTTGTTTTGTATGTAGGCTGAAATCAAACAAATGTTGAACATTGGTTTGGTGAAAACATCACTGGAGCCTGGACCTGGGAAACAGGAAGCTGATACAACAGCGCCACCTAGTGCTAAAAACTATGGGAGACAGATGTCCGTTCAGGAATTATTTGATGGTATGGACTGAAAACTTGTAAAGAACAATTGGAATTCTAAGGGATAGTTTCTAAACATTTTTCTGATCTGATCCATACAAATAAATATTTGTATCCAAGCAGATAGGCTTGGCTGATCTTACCTGCAGAATGGTGTCTATTCTTCACACTTTTGAGTCAGATCTTATCCACAAATTTAAGCAGATGGTACATGTTAACTCATGCAGTGCTGTATAATAAGGATAAGAAGTTCTGTTCAGACATCCCGTTAACAGGAAGCATTTTGTCTCTTGTATGCTGTAATGGCTGTAATTATATAGAGACTCACTCATGTGCATAGACAGTTCACAAGCAACATTCAATATATTGTGGTTGTCAGGGTTGGTCACCCTGCAATGTATCAGAAAATATGTCTTGGTCCGTTTTCATGAAAATGTTGTCATGCTCAAGGATGAATTCTGAGTTTTTATGTGGACTGCAAATGTAATATTGCTGGAAAAAAATGTTTTTATCAAATCCTTTAAATATTGTAGAAAATGAAGATTTACTCCTTGAGCCTAAACATCTAAACCAGTTTACTGATTGATAAAGCCTTTCAAATACATGTGTTTCAGGTGTGATGCAGCCAGCTAAGCATGTAGCGACAGCCGAGGTAAAACAGGAGACAGTCACTGGTGATGACTCCCACAAATCTGACCCCCGACCCCAGGGATCGACAAGTTCCAGCCAAGCTTCCACTTCAATGTCCAACCCACCCACAGGGGCCTACACAAGTCCCAATGTATCCATGCCCCCAGGAATGGTTCATCCTTACCCTCCACCATTACAGGTTCCACCCCCAGCCATGATGCAGCATCAGATGACTAGTCAGCCCCAGCAACAGTCTCCACGGTACCAGACCCAGTCCAGGGGACCCCCACCTGGTCTTCAGATAGCCCCACAGTTCAGAGGTCATCACCAAGGAAACCAACAACAGAAACCAGCACGAAGGTAGGAGAGCTAGGAGGTATTAGGACAGCCATGTGGAGAAACTGTAGAGTGGGTATCCATGTTAAGATGTTTCTCAATTTCAACAAAACGGGGAACATTTCTAAGGACAAGCCTGAAAAGCCTCAAGCTTGGAAGTTTGCTTGTTTTTTTTCGGGTTTTTTTGTAGAGAAACTACAAAAATTAAAACAGTATGCAGTTTAGCTATTCTAAAAATAAGTTTGTAATTAAGAAGTTTCCTGATCAGTGAAACAAGGATCATCACTCTTTCTGAAAACAAGACTATTTTGAGAATCATCTGGAATGTCTTCAGGATCTGGACTTGAGAGGTTCTTAAACGATGAAAATGTTTCTGTGTGAATAGTATTGGGCTACAGTTCTTCAACCTGTTCAATGTGCTGAAATGTTCTTGTTGACAGTAGTATTTTTAGTGTGTCAATGCATTATGACAGTGTGTCATTATGTTCCTGAGATATTTCAGTTCACTGACACTGTTGTTTACAACTTATACAGCCTTAAATCTACATGGTATACCAGGATAATATCATTGGTAATACGTTCAGATAGTAACATGGCAATGCTATTATGTCAACAGTTAGACATTTTGACATGATTGTATCCCATATGAACATATTTATCAACTAGCTTTTCCAAGGTAGTGAGAGTGATACTTGTTCTGTCCCCAGGAACCCAGTGCTGGAGTTAATTAACTGGAGTAAGATGATGGGTCTACAGGAACCGAAATACGATTTTGGTGGCAAGGTATGTATTAAAAAACAGGATAGAGAACAAAACTTAAAACAAAAACATATACTCCAATTTTTTTCTCTCAATTCAAATATTATTATTGTATCCAAAAAAGTGTATTGCTTTGGAGGACAGTTATACACAAATTCACTAAATACTTAAACACTGAATGTTTTAGCAAATGTTGTTATGGTCCTATAACACACATTGCTATTGATGACAAACTTTATACAGCCCGGTAGGCTCATAACAACATTTGCCTTCTTAATGCATTGTAATGGAAGGATGCAGAGCAAATGTAAATATAAAATAATGGAACTAAGTTGTTGATTTCAGCCTGGGTCCTTCGTCTGTGTAGTAACTCTCTCCAATGGACATAGGTTCATGGGGTCAAAAACAAGGAGTAAAGAAGAGGCAGCTGAAAGTGCTGCTGGTGTAATGCTTGTTCACTTGGTAAGTGTTTGTGATGGGATTATCTCCCTTTGTTGTGATTCATAGACTTCCCTTAAAAGATGATTGATATTTTCACATCAATTCTACATTTTTCACTTAAATATACGTAAATTTGGGACTGTAAAACCTTAACTGGCTTTGAAGATGTTAGAAAATGTCGGCAAAATCCATTTGTATGATTCAGAAACATATTTCTGTTCTGTAAAGTAGAGATGCATTTTGTTGCCAGAACACGATATATAGGCATATATAGAGGGATCTCTGTCTGTTTTTATCTTCCTTATTTTGTTAGGTGTTCACTTCCAGTGTCGGTTGTCGAAAATAACTGCCAAGCTAATGACTGTGTTTATTTATATACAAATCTTGTCGGTTGCACCTTGACAGATTCTGATGACTGAGTTTGGCTTTGGTCTTATAAATAACTTACACACTAGATGCTACATAGCATTTCTGCAGAGAATGATGGGTTTCTTAGGTCAAATGCAAGTTCAGTTACTTAATGTGAGTTCTTTCTTTTGAAAGATTGAAAATTAACTACAAGAGTTAGATTTACATAATCAACAATGTGTAAGACTTTGACTAAGGTGACAAGTTTACATTCAAAATTGGCACTGCCAGGTTTACAGCTCCTAACCCAGATTTTGTTTCAGATGATTTTGTGACATTATTTTGTATTGAATTATTAGTACTGAGTGGTTGTAAACTTGTCAAATTGAAGCCATCATCACTGTACTGTCCTATATCTTAGATGGGTAGTAGTGCCAGAGGAACCTACAGAGCATAAGTATCGAGTAGCCATGTTCCCTAGTTCAGAAACAGCAAAATTACACAAGGTGATAATCGTACGATAAACAGGGGCTTATTATGGTAGAAATGAAGCTAATATACTGACACATCGGGATAAACAGAAAATACATTCTTTGTACTTTACATTGTATACTATTCTCAGCATTTATCCTTATTTATTGAATACAGCTGTATTGTGTGTATACAAGGGCTGCAATACAGCTGTATTGTGTGTATACTAGAGCTGTAACACAGCTGTATTGTGTGTATACTAGGGCTGTAACACAGCTGTATTGTGTGTATCCTAGGGCTGTAACACAGCTGTATTGTGTGTATACAAGGGCTGCAATACAGCTGTATTGTGTGTATTCTAGGGCTGTAACACAGCTGTATTGTGTGAATACAAGGGCTGTAACACAGCTGGATTGTGTGTATACTAGGGCTGTAACACAACTGTATTGTGTGTATACTAGGGCTGTAATACAACTGTATTGTGTGAATACTAGGGCTGCAACAATACATTAATATTAACACAGCTGTATTGTGTGTATACTATGGCTGTAACACAGCTGTATTGTGTGTATACAAGGGCTGTAATACAGCTGTATTGTGTGTATACTAGAGCTGTAACCCAGCTGTATTGTGTGTATACTAGGGCTACAATACAGCTGTATTGTGTGTATACTAGACCTGTAACACAGCTGTATTGTGTGTATACAAGGGTTGTAACACAGCTGTATTGTGTGTATACAAGGGCTGTAACACAGCTGTATTGTGTGAATACAAGGGCTGTAACACAGCTGGATTGTGTGTATACTAGGGCTGTAACACATCTGTATTGTGTGTATACTATGGCTGTAACACAGTTGTATTGTGTGTATACTAGGGCTGTAAAACAGCTGTATTGTGTGTATACTAGGCCTGTAACACAGTTGTATTGTGTGTATACTAGGGCTGTAACACAGGTGTATTGTGTGTATACTAGGGCTGTAATACAGCTGTATTGTGTTTATACTAGGGCTGCAATACAGCTGTATTGTGGGTATACTAGGGCTGCAATACAGCTGTATTGTGGGTATACTAGGGCTGCAATACAGCTGTATTGTGTGTATACTAGACCTGTAACACAGCTGTATTGTGTGTATACGAGGGCTGTAACACAGCTGTATTGTGTGAATACAAGGGCTGTAACACAGCTGGATTGTGTGTATACTAGGGCTGTAACACAGCTGGATTGTGTGTATACAAGGGCTGTAACACAGCTGTATTGTGTGAATACAAGGGCTGTAACACAGCTGGATTGTGTGTATACAAGGGCTGTAACACAGCTGTATTGAGTGTATACTAGGGCTGTAACACAGCTGTATTATGTGTATACTAGGGCTGTAACACAGCTGAATTGTGTGTATACTAGGCCTGTAACACAGTTGTATTGTGTGTATACTAGGGCTGCAATACAGCTTTATTGTGTGTATACTAGGGCTGTAACACAGCTGGATTGTGTGTATACTAGGGCTGTAACACAGCTGAATTGTGTGTATACTAGGCCTGTAACACAGCCGTATTGTGTGTATACTAGGGCTGTAACACATCTGTATTGTGTGTATACTATGGCTGTAACTCAGCTGTATTGTGTGTATACTAGGCCTGTAACACAGATGTATTGTGTGTATACTAGGGCTGTAACACAACTGTATTGTGTGTATACTAGGGCTGCAACACAGCTGTATTGTGTGTATACTAGGGATGTAACACAGCTGTATTGTGTGTATACAAGGGCTGCAATACAGCTGTATTGTGGGTATACTAGGGCTGCAATACAGCTGTATTGTGTGTATTCTAGGGCTGTAACACATCTGTATTGTGTGTATACTATGGCTGTAACACAGCTGTATTGTGTGTATACTAGGGCTGTAATACAACTGTATTGTGTGTATACTAGGGCTGCAACAATACATTAATATGACAATACGTATCACAATACTGTGGTCACGATACGATACCTATCACAATACTGTGGTCCCGATACAATACATATCACAATACTGTGGTCCGATAGAAATGCGTATCACGATACATATAGTAATAAGCAAAATGAAAAGATATGTTGCAAATCTTTAATGATAATATTACAACAGGAAACAAGAGTTGGTCCAGACTTTAAATATGCACACAGCTCACGTCTTTCGCCGTACATGTGGAATGGAGCTGTCACTTGCCAATTGGGAACAGATACTTGGGAACAAATATGAGTAGAGTGAATTCAGGAAGAGCAAAATCTGAAACAACAGGGAAAGACAATGTTGGTGTATCGTGACCTCCCATTGTGTATCAGAGTATCGTGATATATCGTGGCAGCCCTAGTGTATACAATCTGATATTTTATGTCTCTGACTGATCGTCTGTTTAGTGACACCTGTATTTATTTTATCCAGATGCCTCCTCAAGCCATGCACCCTTTGATGGCACCAAGGGCGTTCGGTGGGATGCCAGCCCAGATGATGCAGCACCCTCAGTTCTCCTCACCAAACTCTGCCTTCAAACCTGTCTCACCTAAAGGTTTGTGATCTGCATGTTACATATGTGATGGGAAGGTTCAAATGAAAAAGGCCAGTTCAAATAAAAATAATTAATGAAAACCTGCAGCAGGGCAGAGCAGGCCTATTTTTCCACAGACTTGTAAAGGGGTAGGGAAAGATAGCAAAATATTGGGATAATGCACATTAAGCCCCAAAAAATGTGTGTTTCCTTTTACTGCTTGAAAAACTGCCCGTAGGTATTTGAAAAAAAAAATGCTTGTTTTAAACATTTCGATTATCACATATTGAGCAGGGAATGGTTTATATACCTGTATTAGGTACGATTAAGTATCACATGTGTGAATTGTGAAATGTTTAGTATGCTGAACATCAAAGGTTGTATCAGGACATATATGTTGTTTGAATTTTTGAAACAACAGTCTTTCATTTTTGTTCGTTTTCAATCTCAGGACTATGGGTGGTGACCTTAGTTGGTATGTTGCATATTTAATTTCATTTTCCCCGTTGAGCCACCTGATCCCATCTCTTCATCACATTTCCCATAGTTTTTGTGTCGCCTGCAAAAAGCTAGTGACACATAGGTATTGCTTTGTCGGCGGCGTCGGCGTCGGCGTCCGAACAGAGGTTTTCGTGCGATAACTTGAGTTTCCTTGGGCCGATCAAACTCAAACTACATGCAGTGCTTCCTTACCAAAAGTGCTTGCTTGGGATTGCTTTTCAGGTCCGCAGGTCAATGGTCAAGGTTACTGTTACTATAAATAGAAACTTCACTAAAACTGTATACTGGACGGCTTCGATCTACCACTTGACCCACCGTGTATACCTCTGAAATGCCGTCTTACTCCAAATGTTATTGACAACACTAGCTGTTTAACATCATAATCCACAAGTTTATTCATTTATTTATGGGAAACCATCCGACAAATCTTTCAAATTAAACTTGGAATTGAGACAATGAGTATCCATAGCAAGTTCCTTAAATTCTGCCCAGAATAACAGATTATATAACAAAATGATGCCATCCAAAAACAATCTATGATTATTTCTTACTTTTAACATTATTTCTTGAAATGAAAGGTGTATCTATTTCTTCGTAATCTCCCAGCTTCCTGCGCAGGCGACACATCCACTTTCGTGGATTTCTTGTTTATTAATTCATGTGTGTATGTTAATTGCTAAGTCCTGTTCTGTTACAATAAAATATAAACTCATCGCCGTCCTTTCTGTTGGACACTATCCTGGAAGCTGAGAGTACCATGTTATTTTAAGCATTTAGAGAAATACAGAAAGAAAAAGTAAAGTTAGATGAGAACCTGTGTTTGTGAAATGCAGTATGCCTTTACTGCACTTTTATGACACTTTGAACTTGACATTTGACCCTTGACCTTGAAAATCTAATCAGACCTGAACTTATTTGATATGTATATATTCATATTTGATGTTCAAATTTCAGGTTGTTCTTGTACCCCCTTACTCTGTTTATCTGCTCAGCAATCAGTTTGTTTCCTGAAATGAAACAAAAAATTAAATTGTGAACAAAAAGAGAATTTATACACACATACCTATTTTATTTCATATTCAGAATTTATTGAACAACCTAGAGGTCATCATGCACAACCACCCAACTATCGTGGAAACCAATCAGCCAATCAGTATTCAGATAACAGATACCATCAACAGCAGCACCAGACACATTCTCACTATCATGATAGCCGAGGGCAGCACCAGACAGCCAATCAATATCAAGATAACAGAAACAACAACCAAGGACCCAATCAGGGTCCATATCAGGGCAATACGGCACAAAGACAACAGCAGAAATTCTCGCCCAATCAGAGAGCGGATAACAAAGTCTTCAGTGACAGCAAAGACGCCTCTCCTCCAAAATCCAATCCGTTTGTACCTATGCAGGTAATGGGATGATAACAAATGGCCATTTACTGTGTTCCACAATAAATTTGTAGTAGTGCTTTATTGAAAATAAATTAAAATCATATCTAGAGCTATTTTCAACTTAAGGAAGTTTGTAAATCTTTAAATGTATGTTTTAAATAGAAAATGACAAATGTAGCATGTCTTTAGTCTGGTATTATTTTTTACATCAAAGTCCAGGCTACCAGAATCATAAGTTTTTCTACTCTATCAGATGGTAAGACTTAAATACATCACTAGTACTCTTAGGAGAAGTTTTAAAATGTGTTTCAATGTGTTTAAGCTGGAAATTGTTGACCAAAACAAATCTGTTACTGGCAATAAGACACATGAAGGTACTTTAGCCGGGTGTTCTGTGTACTGTAACATACTGTTGCTAGGTGACGAGACATATCTTTGCATTGTTTCTAGGTCACCCGTAAAACCCCAAGTAAGCGACGGGAATCAGAAAGTAGAGACAGTAACGGACAGGTAATTGACACAAGTCCAAGATCAGATGTTAGTCTAAGGTCAGATGGGGAAGGCAGCAGGCACGAACCCCACAACACGGCCCGCGACTTGTTTGGTGGTAAACCTCAGAAGCCCATGTCTTCTGCACAGGAGCCGCAAGGTGTAACGTCAGCGTTAAACGGACAGATTCCAAGGGAAGTAACTCCCGCTAAATCTCCACGACAAAGCCACCAGCCATCAAAATCTCCCGGGCAGCAACAGAAACGTCGACCCAGAATGGCTGCCAAGTTCAACATGGCTCAATAAGATATCTGGATGAACAAGACCTGAAATCAGAGTTTTTTAGAGACAAATATTAGATTTTTTAACGGGAGACTCGTGTGAATGTTGTGATGACATTAGTATGTTGTGATCATTTGTGCTGATACTATTGGATCATGTGGAGGTGTGGAGGTAGGAAGGTGTGTTCCATATCATTTGTATGCTGATAAAATTGTTATTTTCCTCTTATGCAGCATAATTGTATACTTATTTTCAAGAAGGTATACTGTGTGCCCTCTACAATCATTGATAGGAAATCTCATGGCCCCATGACATACTCTAGCTTTGATAAAATTGAATGTTTATTCTTGTTGGTAACAACTCTATGGGTGTTCTGACGTACAGCGACGTAAGGGTATTCATGTTGGTAACAACTCTATGGGTATTCTGACGTACAGCGACGTAACAGTATTCATGTTGAATAACCATGGAATAATCTTTAAAAAAAATTCACAGTGCAAATGGAAGACACAATCAATATAATGCTACTGTGGAATTGGCTGTGTTAGGTAACAACTGAGTATTGACCTAATTATCACTGGGTAATCACGGTCTACAGGTGTGCTGCGTACCTTCAGTACATAAGTACCTTGATTTGTATTGTATGTTGTTATATTCTGTTTTTTCATGGAATGCACATCCTGGTGCATACGTGAAGTGTGTTTGCCATATTTTATGATAATATTAGACATAATTTTCACTGAAAAATCCGGAGATGCAAATATTGCTGATAAGGGCATATTAAACTAGTTTTTATCATGTAACAGATTATATGACATGTTTTATTTTATTAACGAAATCAACATGAATTGTTTCAAGTCAAGTATGCAGAGGTGTACTGTGATAATAGTGTGTAGTTTTATGAGATGAAATTATTTCTAATGTTTACATTTTACTGTGTACTTGTATATAACATTGTTGTGAATCTGCCCCTTTCTCTTCACTTTCATTGTTCAGAACCTGTAAGTTCATCTTTTACTCTCTGTGCTTCAATTATTTTTGGCAAAATTGATTACAAAAAGATATAAGGAATCAACATTGTTTCATTGACTTAGTTATTAAAAGTTTAATGGTCCGTTATCACAGAATGGGTCAGTAAGGCTAATAACTTCAGTTCACATTTTTCTATCTTTCCAATTTTTACCAACTAGAACAACAGTCCAAAATGGTGATACGGTTTATTTGGTTAGTCATCACTAGGTGTGAAGAAAAGTTCATGATTTCATTCAATACTTCAGAAAAAAGTCCTTCAAAAAGACATCAATAAAAAATTATGAAAAATACCATGTGAAAACTTTTAGTTGAGTACAATTTTAATACTTCTATGCTTCACTGATGAAAATGGTCGGAAAGTGATTGGTTTGGTTACATCTCAGTATGATTAAATATATTACCGTTCAGAGGATTTACTGCCAAGATTTGTATGACTAGCTGTATGTAGACAAGGTAAGAATTCTTGGTCAACGTCGGATGTCTCTACATCAGTAAGACACTACCCCATAGTTTATGTTTCTGTTAAATCAGTACTGTGATTGGTCAGTAGTAGTATTACATAGTAAAGACAGTGGCTAAAGTACCGGTAATCCACGTTTTTCTAAAAGGAAAACATTCGTAGTACAGATGCCTCCTGTTTTATCATTGTAAATATACATAAATATATATCAGTCTTTGTGCAGGGTGACATGTTATGGGGAATATCCCCAGACTATATTCATCCTAAAAATGATCTAGATATTGGTTTAGTCATTCACCCTGACACTGGGTTGTTGCTAAGTGAGTGATCTTGACCCCAGTATTTGTCCTCACCTTAGATATATGACCTTGCTTCGTTTTAACTGGATTTGTGATATGGATGATCCAGTTGATGAATTTTAACAGAGGTTAACACCTGTCCTCTACTGTGTGGTTCTGTTAGGTGTGCATGTGAAACTACATGCTTTTATGAGGTTGATATACATGTATGTAAATAAAATTTATAGACATTTTCAGATGTGTGTTAAGTTTCTCTTTCGAATAAAACAAGAAGATAATTCTATGTAAAAATAAAAAATGATTCAACATAAGTGACGCTGGAGAGGGTCAAGGTCATTCGTTTGAACCAAAGCCTATTGGTTATTCAGAAAAAGTTGTTATACTTCATTCATGAACATGTACCATGTACAATTTTTATCGATTTGTGATGGTTATCTCCCATGTATTGTAAAATTCACAAGACATAAGAACATTTAATGGAAGCGTCCTTACCACCTCTAAAGATACGGGGCGTCCTTACCACGTCATCTAAAGATATGGGGCGTCCTTACCACTTCTAAAGATATTGGGGGTCCTTACCACGTCTAAAGATATTGGGGCGTCCTTACCACGTCTAAAGATATGGGGCGTTCTTACCACGTCTAAAGAAATTGACATAACAATCTATTTTCTATAGACAATTTTATTTGTTTCTAAAATTTGTGATTTTTTTTATTAAAAACTGAATATTTGTTTATGTTGTTCAAGAGACAATTTTTTTTTGTCCTACACATTTCTCAATATCATAGAGATGAAATTGGGCATATGAGCAAAAAGACTGAAAATATGGTTACACCAAAGGATCAAACTAATCTTCAAACTCCGGGGGTGCAGAGAGCAAACGTTAGCATAACCCCTGGAGTATCCAGGATGATAGCGAACGTTAGCATAACCCCTGGAGTATCGAGGATGAGAGCGAACGTTAGCATAACCCCTGGAGTATGGAGGATGAGAGTGAACGTTCGCATAACCCCTGGAGTATGGAGGATGAGAGTGAACGTTCGCATAACCCCTGGAGTATGGAGGATGAGAGTGAACGTTAGCATAACCCCTGGAGTATGGAGGATGAGAGTGAACGTTAGCATAACCCCTGGAGTATGGAGGATGAGAGTGAACGTTAGCATAACCCCTGGAGTATGGAGGATGAGAGTGAACGTTAGCATAACCCCTGGAGTATGGAGGATGAGAGTGAACGTTAGCATAACCCCTGGAGTATGGAGGATGAGAGTGAACGTTAGCATAACCCCTGGAGTATGGAGGATGAGAGTGAACGTTAGCATAACCCCTGGAGTATGGAGGATGAGAGTGAACGTTAGCATAACCCCTGGAGTATGGAGGATGAGAGTGAACGTTAGCATAACCCCTGGAGTATGGAGGATGAGAGTGAACGTTAGCATAACCCCTGGAGTATGGAGGATGAGAGTGAACGTTAGCATAACCCCTGGAGTATGGAGGATGAGAGTGAACGTTAGCATAACCCCTGGAGTATGGAGGATGAGAGTGAACGTTAGCATAACCCCTGGAGTATGGAGGATGAGAGTGAACGTTAGCATAACCCCTGGAGTATGGAGGATGAGAGTGAACGTTAGCATAACCCCTGGAGTATGGAGGATGAGAGTGAACGTTAGCATAACCCCTGGAGTATGGAGGATGAGAGTGAACGTTAGCATAACCCCTGGAGTATGGAGGATGAGAGTGAACGTTAGCATAACCCCTGGAGTATGGAGGATGAGAGTGAACGTTAGCATAACCCCTGGAGTATGGAGGATGAGAGTGAACGTTAGCATAACCCCTGGAGTATGGAGGATGAGAGTGAACGTTAGCATAACCCCTGGAGTATGGAGGATGAGAGTGAACGTTAGCATAACCCCTGGAGTATGGAGGATGAGAGTGAACGTTAGCATAACCCCTGGAGTATGGAGGATGAGAGTGAACGTTAGCATAACCCCTGGAGTATGGAGGATGAGAGTGAACGTTAGCATAACCCCTGGAGTATGGAGGATGAGAGTGAACGTTAGCATAACCCCTGGAGTATGGAGGATGAGAGTGAACGTTAGCATAACCCCTGGAGTATGGAGGATGAGAGTGAACGTTAGCATAACCCCTGGAGTATGGAGGATGAGAGTGAACGTTAGCATAACCCCTGGAGTATGGAGGATGAGAGTGAACGTTAGCATAACCCCTGGAGTATGGAGGATGAGAGTGAACGTTAGCATAACCCCTGGAGTATGGAGGATGAGAGTGAACGTTAGCATAACCCCTGGAGTATGGAGGATGAGAGTGAACGTTAGCATAACCCCTGGAGTATGGAGGATGAGAGTGAACGTTAGCATAACCCCTGGAGTATGGAGGATGAGAGTGAACGTTAGCATAACCCCTGGAGTATGGAGGATGAGAGTGAACGTTAGCATAACCCCTGGAGTA
This sequence comes from Mizuhopecten yessoensis, assembly GCF_002113885.1. Taxonomy (NCBI): domain Eukaryota; kingdom Metazoa; phylum Mollusca; class Bivalvia; order Pectinida; family Pectinidae; genus Mizuhopecten; species Mizuhopecten yessoensis. The sequence goes on along the minus strand of NW_018480054.1, from coordinate 344,378 downwards.
TGGAGGATGAGAGTGAACGTTAGCATAACCCCTGGAGTATGGAGGATGAGAGTGAACGTTAGCATAACCCCTGGAGTATGGAGGATGAGAGTGAACGTTAGCATAACCCCTGGAGTATGGAGGATGAGAGTGAACGTTAGCATAACCCCTGGAGTATGGAGGATGAGAGTGAACGTTAGCATAACCCCTGGAGTATGGAGGATGAGAGTGAACGTTAGCATAACCCCTGGAGTATGGAGGATGAGAGTGAACGTTAGCATAACCCCTGGAGTATGGAGGATGAGAGTGAACGTTAGCATAACCCCTGGAGTATGGAGGATGAGAGTGAACGTTAGCATAACCCCTGGAGTATGGAGGATGAGAGTGAACGTTAGCATAACCCCTGGAGTATGGAGGATGAGAGTGAACGTTAGCATAACCCCTGGAGTATGGAGGATGAGAGTGAACGTTAGCATAACCCCTGGAGTATGGAGGATGAGAGTGAACGTTAGCATAACCCCTGGAGTATGGAGGATGAGAGTGAACGTTAGCATAACCCCTGGAGTATGGAGGATGAGAGTGAACGTTAGCATAACCCCTGGAGTATGGAGGATGAGAGTGAACGTTAGCATAACCCCTGGAGTATGGAGGATGAGAGTGAACGTTAGCATAACCCCTGGAGTATGGAGGATGAGAGTGAACGTTAGCATAACCCCTGGAGTATGGAGGATGAGAGTGAACGTTAGCATAACCCCTGGAGTATGGAGGATGAGAGTGAACGTTAGCATAACCCCTGGAGTATGGAGGATGAGAGTGAACGTTAGCATAACCCCTGGAGTATGGAGGATGAGAGTGAACGTTAGCATAACCCCTGGAGTATGGAGGATGAGAGTGAACGTTAGCATAACCCCTGGAGTATGGAGGATGAGAGTGAACGTTAGCATAACCCCTGGAGTATGGAGGATGAGAGTGAACGTTAGCATATCCCCTGGAGTATCCAGGATGATAGTGAACGTTAGCATAACCCGTGGAGTATGGAGGATGAGAGTGAACGTTAGCATATCCTCTGGAGTATCCAGGATGAGAGTGAACGTTAGCATAACCCCTGGAGTATCCAGGATGATAGCGAACGTTAGCATAACCCCTGGAGTATGGAGGATGAGAGTGAACGTTAGGATATCTCCTGGAGTATCGAGGATGCCGAATGTCAGACTGAATGTATAAGACTTCAATACGTGGAGTATGGAGGATGAGAGTGAACGTTAGCAGATCCTCTGGAGTATCCAGGATGAGAGTGAACGTTAGCATAACCCCTGATGAGAGCGAACGTTAGCATAACCCCTGGAGTATCGTGGATGAGAGTGAACGTTAGCATAACCCCTGGAGTATGGAGGATGAGAGCGAACGTTAGCATATCCCCTGGAGTATGGAGGATGAGAGCGATCGTTAGCATAACCCCTGGAGTATGGAGGATGAGAGCGAACGTTAGCATAACCCCTGTAGTATGGAGGATGAGAGTGAACGTTAGCATATCGCCTGGAGTATGGAGGATGAGAGCGAACGTTAGCATAACCCCTGTAGTATGGAGGATGAGAGTGAACGTTAGCATATCGCCTGGAGTATGGAGGATGAGAGCGAACGTTAGCATATCCCCTGGAGTATCCAGGATGATAGTGAACGTTAGCATAACCCGTGGAGTATGGAGGAGGAGAGTGAACGTTAGCATATCCCCTGGAGTATGGAGGATGAGAGCGAACGTTAGCATATCCCCTGGAGTATGGAGGATGATAGTGAACGTTAGCATATCCCCTGGAGTATGGAGGATGAGAGCGAACGTTAGCATATCCCCTGGAGTATCCAGGATGAGAGTGAACGTTAGCATAACCCCTGGAGTATGGAGGATGAGAGCGAACGTTAGCATATCCCCTGGAGTATGGAGGATGAGAGTAACGTTAGCATATCCCCTGGAGTATCCAGGATGAGAGTGAACGTTAGCATATCCCCTGGAGCATGGAGGATGAGAGTGAACGTTAGCATATCCCCTGGAGTCTGGAGGATGAGAGTGAACGTTAGCATAACCCCTGGAGTATCGAGTATGAGAGCGAACGTTAGCATAACCCCTGGAGTATCGTGGATGAGAGTGAACGTTAGCATAACCCCTGGAGTATCGAGTATGAGAGCGAACGTTAGCATAACCCCTGGAGTATCGTGGATGAGAGTGAACGTTAGCATAACCCCTGGAGTATCGAGGATGAGAGCGAACGTTAGCATAACCCCCGGAGTATGGAGGATGAGAGTGAACGTTAGCATATCTCCTGGAGTATCGAGGATGCCGAATGTCAGACTGAATGTATAAGACTTCAATACGTGGAGTATGGAGGATGAGAGTGAACGTTAGCATATCGCCTGGAGTATGGAGGATGAGAGCGAACGTTAGCATAACCCCTGTAGTATGGAGGATGAGAGTGAACGTTAGCATATCGCCTGGAGTATGGAGGATGAGAGCGAACGTTAGCATAACCCCTGTAGTATGGAGGATGAGAGTGAACGTTAGCATATCTCCTGGAGTATCGAGGATGCCGAATGTCAGACTGAATGTATAAGACTTCAATAAGTTGATTTCATTTTTAAGCAAACACGGTACGAGAACTAATATGTTACCAAGGATGGTGAAAAATGGTGTGCAACATATGGCGAGGACACAGGGTTTAAGAGAAAGGAAAAAGGTGCAATGGTATTAAGATAGTTACACATCATTGAATATACATATGTAAACACATAACTTCCGTCTATGACGCCTCGTCCCTTCCTTTCCGTCTATGTAAAACAAGGTCTGTGCTTACAATGTCAAGACTAGAATTAGACATGTATAACGTATAGAGAAGTTAACTGTTTCATTGTTAACATCTGATGGGTCTCGATGTTCATTGTTTCTGGACCATGTTGAACATATATACAAGGAATTGCAGTGATACTCAAATCAAACGTTTTTTAGTCACATTTTCTCATGGAAATGAAATGATACGTATCACGAGTGTCAAATAGGAAATTGAATTTTTCAGTACAAAATTGATTATGTTGAATTTAACTAATTGTGACTTGTAACTTCCTCGTACGAATGTATCGGTAAGGCGACTCACGTTCTCTAACTCTAGTGTCAGTTGTTCGTTCATAAACGAAAAAGACATGTAATTCACGTTCACAAGGTAGTTCAATACGTAATTCAATACTTACCAAATCCTTTGAACTTTCCCACAAACTCAAAAACAACGCCGCGAGAAATCAAAGCCGGTTACCTACATTTATAAACAAAATGTTTAAAAAGATACATTGTTTGTTCAAAAAGATACATTGTTTATAAACAGCGTATGAAGTAAAGATACTTAAGCATTGAACTGTTTTTGTATGGTATTTATGATCTATTTGAATGACACAGCTTTGCAAGCAAACAACATAATGCGCGCTAGCCCATTATGAGTTGTTTGCTTCCAAACCTGTGTCATTCAAATAGATCATAAATCCCATACAAAAACAGTTCAATACTTATATTTACGTTATCTCTGCCTCTTATGTTCTTTTTTAACTTATAATTTATATTTAAAATTAAAATGCCCGCCTTATCGACAGTCCACACAATTTCGTTCAATAGTTTGAACAGCGTATTGTGGCGTGCTGATTGGCGAACAAAGTTGTACTTTGAAATTTTAACAAACACTTCAATTTTATTCCACAATTCAGTATCAATACAATTGCGTATGATATGTCTATAGTGTGATTTAATTTTAGCAATAGAACTCTGAGCTGAAAGTTAGATTTGAAATTGTTTCGATTTTCCTCCGGAACAAATTTCGCGGATGGACAAATATAGTGAATACCGTAAATCCGACCTTGCCCTCGACGAGGGAGTTATTTTTGGAAGTTAATTCGAACTTTTCTCTTTGCTCATTTTGTGAAGAATCCAGGCGTGAATGTATTTGTTGATTGTATGGGAACCTGACAACAGTCGGTAGATTCTGTAACATCCTCGTTATTTGACATGTCGTCAAAAACTGAGGAATGGTGGATGCGAGACGCGTGAAAGTGACAGCGTTTGAAGTGAGTGATCTTGCGAGGAGAACAGGTTCGTTACAAATGTCTGAACTGTGACTCATATCAGTAGGTCTGTGACATATGTGTCAGTAGGTCTATATAATATGTGTATTTAAGACATTTGTAACGAACCCCTGTTGATCAGTGCAGTGTAACAGACGATATTTCTGATAAATTGCATGAGCGTTAAAATTGTTTCCATTGCCGGCATTGGTGATTTGAACCGATGTGCATTTTGTACGATATTGCAGACCTTGGTCTTACTTTCGTTGTAATAAAAGTGTTTTTTTATTTTATTTTTTATTTTGCACATTAATTTACAATGACATTGTCAAATCTCACGATGCTCAGCGATATTTCAGCAGCCGTCATGTTTATTTATATTAGATATTGTAGTTCCGGTCAGTGTTGTATTAATACGCTAAGAATTGTGTCTCGTGATGCATGGTAATCAAAGTCCCATCAACGACACAGTTTTCAAAGAGGCTATATAGTGACAATGCCATGCAAATGTAAATATATTGTTTATAAACAGCATATAAAGTAATATGTGTTCAAATAGATACATTTATTATAGAATGTAAATTATTAAATTACTTTATATTCAAAAACTTGCATTGTTTGCATATAAAATAATTTACGTTCAGAAGATACATTTTATACAAAAAAAAAAAAAGATAAATTATGCTACGGTCAAAACGATACATTAACTAAAAAAAGTAGTAATTTGCGTTAATAAGATATATTGTCTGTTGACAACCTTTACAAACGTACACGGCCAATAGATACACGTTCTCTATATAGTGAACGTTTTTTTTTCTATTATTATTAATTTGAGGAATTGACAAATGGAACATGGCGATCGACACTACACACATGTATGTGTGACGTGTCTGTTCTCGGCTCATAACTACACACATGTATGTGTGACATGTCTGTTCTCGGCTCATAACAACAAGGTACGCAATGATATATTTATACAGATGCTTCACCATATGTTCGCCTTAAATACTTATTTGAATTGATAATTTTTGCCAATTTAGCATGAACGCCTGGCCTATACCTGTACGTGTTGGGCTGTAGTGAGATTTCCCACGATCCTCGCCTCGGGTTTTGACGTATTTCTTTGACCCTGTTTTACATAATTTGCTTTAGGCGACATTTTTCTTATTCATTATGAATAGTTTCAATCATAATGAACAACCATTTTTAAAGTAAATTGTAACTTATATAATGTGTTCCATCAGACTTCACTATACATGTATTATGTGATGTGAATACAGACAGACAGAAGACTAATATACCTCTGTTTTTTGTCTGGATCTGCCTCGCACATCGCCTGGGAATGTGTGTGGTTCAGTGAAACTTATACTTCGTTTATCAAATTAATTTGGACAAATGGTACCGGAGTAGGTGGTACAGTGTATCAACCCGTGAAGTACACACCGGAACATTGGTCCTGTTCTGGTCACCTAACCCGCAAGCTCAAATGACCTATTGTGATCACTTTTCGTCAGGCGATATGCGTTTTCCATCGTGCGTAAATTTATTGGAATATTTAACCTCTTTTTGCGGATTTTATGACACTCGAAATTAGCTTGGAACATCATTTAGTAGGGAGTATGAAACTGTTAAATCGGATTTCTGCTCCTCCGGGACTTGGGTTGGTGTCAAAAAGTAATTTGAAAAACCTTAGTGCTCAAACCAGGAAATCATTCTATTAAAAAAACTGCATCAATTAAAAGAATTTAGATGAATTATCAAAATTGTGAGGAGGGCCAAGTACGTTTTTGTTGTTGTAATGGGAAGCGCTAGGAGAAAAGTGCATACATGATTTTTTCATCGGTTAAGCGTGTTTAATCCTGAGGTCATATGTCATCCATAAATGCCATTCATTGGTTCAGCTTTCGTTTGATCTTCTATCATTTGTGCATGATAAGTAATGTCCCTGTTGTAATGAGTCAATCCTAAATGGTCTCGGCTCTCTGATTCTGAAGAACTGTAAGATCTAGCTGGGTGATGATGTTTGGACAGTACCGCGGTGGAGTGGAGACCTTTGTTTTGTACTGGAAGCATACAGCCCAGTCGCTGGACACTGTTGACATACAGCCCAGTCGCTTGACACTGTTGGCATACAGCCCAGTCGCTGGACACGGTTGGCATACAGCCTAGTCGCTGGACACTGTTGGTATACAGCCCTGTCGCTGGACACTGTTGACATACAGCCCCGTCGCTGGCCACTGTTGGCATACAGCCCTGTCGCTGGACACTGTTGCCATACAGCCCAGTCGCTGGACACTGTTGGCATACAGCCTAGTCGCTGTACACTGTTGGCATACAGCCCAGTCGCTGGACACGGTTGGCATACAGCCTAGTCGCTGGACACTGTTGGTATACAGCCCTGTCGCTGGACACTGTTGACATACAGCCTAGTCGCTGGACACTGTTGGCATACAGCCCTGTCGCTGGACACTGTTGACATACAGCCTAGTCGCTGGACACTGTTGGCATACAGCCCTGTCGCTGGACACCGTTGGCATACAGCCTAGTCGCTGGACACTGTTGGTATACAGCCCTGTCGCTGGACACTGTTGACATACAGCACAGTCGCTGGACACTGTTGGCATACAGCCCTGTCTCTGGACACTGTTGGCATACAGCCTAGTCGCTGGACACTGTTGGTATACAGCCCTGTCGCTGGACACTGTTGACATACAGCCCCGTCGCTGGCCACTGTTGGCATACAGCCCTGTCGCTGGACACTGTTGGCATATAGCCTAGTCGCTGGACACTGTTGGCATACAGCCCTGTCGCTGGACACTGTTGACATACAGCACAGTCGCTGGACACTGTTGGCATACAGCCCTGTCGCTGGACACTGTTGGCATACAGCCTAGTCGCTGGACACTGTTGGTATACAGCCCTGTCGCTGGACACTGTTGACATACAGCCCAGTCGCTTGACACTGTTGGCATACAGCCCTGTCGCTGGACACCGTTGGCATACAGCCTAGTCGCTGGACACTGTTGGCATACAGCCCTGTCTCTGGACACTGTTGGCATACAGCCTAGTCGCTGGACACTGTTGGTATACAGCCCTGTCGCTGGACACTGTTGACATACAGCCTAGTCGCTGGACACTGTTGGCATACAGCCCAGGCGCTGGGCACTGTTGGCATACAGCCCAGTCGCTGGACACTGTTGGTATACAACCCAGTCGCTGGACACTGTTGGCATACAGCCCAGTCTCTGGACACTGTTGGCATACAGCCCAGTCGCTGGCCACTGTTGGCATACAGCCCTGTCGCTGGACACTGTTGGCATATAGCCTAGTCGCTGGACACTGTTGGCATACAGCCCTGTCGCTGGAAACTGTTGACATACAGCCCAGTCGCTGGACACTGTTGGTATACAACCCAGTCGCTGGACACTGTTGGCATACAGCCCTGTCGCTGGACACTGTTGGTGTCGAGCAAGATGTACAACAGAGGTCATTATTTTTTCAATGCTTCCGCTAAGAGTCGAACCGGGACTTCCGGTTTACTAGTTTTGTATGCTCTAAATGAGCTTAAGAGAAATCCTCCCTAGTCTAATTGGTATAGGAAGCGTCAAGTATTGTGTACCAGGGAGACATATAGATGGACATTTCCGGTTATTTTATCTTATTTTATTACGAGGCACCATGACTTCCACGGCACCGTGACTTCCTTGATAATTGTTTCCTCAAGAACGTTCATCATCCAGCATGTTGGCCAATGACTTCCTGTTATCATCCCGATGTCATCCAGCATGTTGGCCAATGACTTCCTGTTATCATCCCGATGTCATCCAGCATGTTGGCCAATGACTTCCTGTTATCATCCCGATGTCATCCATAAATGCCCCAATCCAAACAATACCATAGACGATCGAGTTCAAAACCTGGTGAAGTGTCACTTGATGGCACAGGGACCTGCGAAAGTGTTACAGTTTAGATATATTTGGACATAAATTGATGTGTACATGATAATTTATGATATTTTAGGTGTTTAGATCAACTTTCGGGGAAAATGCCACACCAGTGATGGTAGAAAGGAGCATTTTACCGAAAACTGATCTAAATCCCTAAATCGACTAATATTACTCTTGACACATCAGTTTAGGTTCAAACATAACGTAGTTGTATCAAATTTCAGGTCCCTGTTCTGGATGAGCCAAAATCTGCCAAAAATCTCCTCGCGAAAATGAAATTATTTGGAGGACTTACTAACTGCACCGTCGATAGCGTCAGATATATGTATACAAATGGTAGTGGGTGCTCCAGAGGTTCGGCCCACTTCAGTGTCAGAGTAAACACCAGCTGTGGATATCGACGCCCGTTTGACCTTTTCACAGAGCTTTACGTGTCGCCACAGAAAAATGTAAGGAGCTAAACATGCTATCTGTATTTCCCTTCGATATTGACTTTTTTTCACGTATTGTTTTATGACGCAATTCATTTACAAGCCTGCAATAATATTCATAAAAAGAAACTGCACATTAGTATCCAGCGTCCTTTTCTATGTGTACTAGAAACTTTCCCCCGGGGACTGTTAAAGTTTGGTTTAGTTTGTTTGATTTATAACTCGACCTTTGCTGTTTAGGATGAGCCTATCAAAAAAAATCAAATATCATAAAATAACTATGTGCACTCAAAGAAGGTATACTTGATAACATTTCACTCTCGAAATGACTTTATTGAAATTACTGTGGGTCCATTTCAAGCAAGATATATTTGGTTACGTTCAAACTTTGGCAAATATTATTAGTACGGCCCGTCATAGCTACAGAGTTACCCGGGTCCCGCCCGTCATAGCTACAGAGTTACACGGGTCCCGCCCATCATAGCTACAGAGTTACCCGGGTCCCGCCCGTCATAGCTACAGAGTTACCCGGGTCCCGCCCATCATAGCTACAGAGTTTCCCGGGTCCCGCCCGTCATAGCTACATAATTACCCGGGTCCCGCCCGTCATAGCTACAGAGTTACCCGGGCCCGGCCCGTCATAGCTACAGAGTTACACGGGTCCCTCCCGTCATAGCTACAGAGTTACCCGGGTCCCTCCCGTCATAGCTACAGAGTTAATCGGGTCCCTTCCGTCATAGCTACAGAGTTACTCGGGTCCCTCCCGTCATAGCTACAGAGTTAATCGGGTCCCTTCCGTCATAGCTACAGAGTTACTCGGGTCCCTCCCGTCATAGCTACAGAGTTAATCGGGTCCCTTCCGTCATAGCTACATAGTTACCCGGGTCCCTCCCGTCACAGCTACAGAGTTACTCAGGTCCCTCCCGTCACAGCTACAGAGTTAATCGGGTCCCGACTGTCGTAGCTACAGAATTACCCGTTTCCCGCCCGTCACAGCTACAGAATTACCCGTTTCCCGCCCGTCATAGCTACAGTTACCCGGGCCCCGCTCGTCATAGCTACAGAGTTACTCAGGTCCCTCCCGTCATAGCTACAGAGTTACTCGGGTCCCTTCCGTCAAAGCTACAGTGTTACTCGGGTCCCTTCCGTCACAGCTACAGAGTTACTCGGGTCCTGCCCACCTTAGCTACAGAATTACCCGGAGGTATCTCCCGTCATAGCTACAGAATTACCCTGAAGTCCCGCCCGTCATAGTTACAGAATTACCGAGGGCCCGCCCGTCACAGCTACATAGTTACTCGGGTCCCGCCCGTCATAGCTACAGAATTACCCGGGTCCCGCCCGTCATAGCTACAGAATTACCCGGGTCCCGCCCGTCATAGCTACAGAATTACACGGGTTCCCGCCCGTCATAGCTACAGAGTTACCCGCGTCCCGGCCGCCATAGCTACAGAATTACCCGGGTCCTGCCTGGTATAGCTACAGAAATACCCCGGAACTCCCTCCCGTCATAGCTACAGAATTACGCGGGTCCTGCCCGTCATAGCTTATGTACCGAAATACCCGGAGGTCCCTCCCGTCATATCACAAAAAGTACATAGAAGTCCCGCCCGTCATAGCTAGCTACAAAAATACCCGGAAGTCCCTCCCATCATAGGGCCAAAAGTACCTTGAAGTCCCGCCCGTCACAGCGCCAGAAGTACCTGAAAGTCCCGACCGTCATATCACAAAAAGTACCTGGATTTCCCTCCTCTTAGTTCCGGTATTATCTGAAAGTCCCACCCGTCATGACTCCACATTACCTGGAAGTCCATTCCATCATAGTTCTGAAAGCATCTGGATGTCCCGCCCATCCTAGTTGCGGTAGTGCATGTAAGATTCGACCGTTATATTTCCATAAATACATGGAAATCCATTCTGTAAAAGTTCCGAACGTTATGGAAGTCCTGTCCATCATAGCTCCAGAATCGGGTGAAAGTCCCAACCGTCCTAGTTTTCACGAAGTCCCGCTCGTCCTTGATCCAATGGGAACTGGAAGTCCCGTTCGTCCTTGATCCAATGGTAACTGGAAGTCCCGCTCGTCCTTGATCCAATGGTAACTGGAAGTCCCGTTCATCCTTTATCCAGTAGTCCCTGGAAGTCCAACTCGTCAAAGTTCTGGAAATATCTGGAAGTCCAACTTGTCCTTGTACCAGTAGTGCCTGAAATTCCCGTCCCTCATAATTCTAGAAATATCTGGAAGTCCCGCTCTTCCTTGGTCCAGTAGTACTTAGAAGTCCCATCCGTCCCTGTTCTCAGAGTAATGTCCACCATAGCTCCAGAAATTCGTGGAAATCCCGGAGATCTGTTAATTCCTAGGGAAATATTGCCGGGAAGAGGTTAGACAGGAAAGAAAAAGAAAAGAAAAGAGATTCTGAAGGGCCCCTCATTTATGGCCTCTTACAATATAGCTGTGGACTGGTAAGATATCTGTCTTTTCTTGGTTTCTCCCTGAAACGTTTTTAAAGACAATACAGATCCATATAAGACCTGTTTACACATCTGGATGGGAAATGTACAGACCCGTAACACACCTGAATAAGACATGTGTACATACCCGTGTAACACACATGTATAAGACATGTATACATACCCGTGTAACACACATGTATAATGTGTACAGACCCGTGTAACACACTTGTATAAGACATGTGTACATATCCGTGTAACACACTTGTATCAGACATGTGTACATACCCGTGTAACACACCTGTAAAAGATATGTATACATACCCGTGTAACACACCTGTATAATGTGTACAGACCCGTGTAACACATATGTATAAGACATGTGTACATACCCGTGTAACACACCTGTAAAAGATATGTATACATACCCGTGTAACACACATGTATAAGACGTGTGTACAGACCCGTGTAACACACATGTATAATGTGTACAGACCTGTGTAACACACATGTATAAGACATGTGTACATACCCGTGTAACACACCTGTAAAAGATATGTATACATACCCGTGTAACACACATGTATAAGACATGTGTACAGACCCGTGTAACACACATGTATAATGTGTACAGACCCGTGTAACACACATGTATAAGACATGTGTACATACCCGTGTAACACACCTGTAAAAGATATGTATACATACCCGTGTAACACACATGTATAAGACATGTGTACAGACCCGTGTAACACACATGTATAATGTGTACAGACCCGTGTAACACACATGTATAAGACATGTGTACATACCCGTGTAACACACCTGTAAAAGATATGTATACATACCCGTGTAACACACATGTATAAGACATGTGTACAGACCCGTGTAACACACATGTATAATGTGTACAGACCCGTGTAACACACATGTATAAGACATGTGTACATACCCGTGTAACACACCTGTAAAAGATATGTATACATACCCGTGTAACACACATGTATAAGACATGTGTACAGACCCGTGTAACACACATGTATAATGTGTACAGACCCGTGTAACACACATGTATAAGACATGTGTACATACCCGTGTAACACACCTGTAAAAGATATGTATACATACCCGTGTAACACACATGTATAAGACATGTGTACAGACCCGTGTAACACACATGTATAATGTGTACAGACCCGTGTAACACACATGTATAAGACATGTGTACATACCCGTGTAACACACCTGTAAAAGATATGTATACATACCCGTGTAACACACATGTATAAGACATGTGTACAGACCCGTGTAACACACATGTATAATGTGTACAGACCCGTGTAACACACATGTATAAGACATGTGTACATACCCGTGTAACACACCTGTAAAAGATATGTATACATACCCGTGTAACACACATGTATAAGACATGTGTACAGACCCGTGTAACACACATGTATAATGTGTACAGACCCGTGTAACACACATGTATAAGACATGTGTACATACCCGTGTAACACACCTGTAAAAGATATGTATACATACCCGTGTAACACACATGTATAAGACATGTGTACAGACCCGTGTAACACACATGTATAATGTGTACAGACCCGTGTAACACACATGTATAAGACATGTGTACATACCCGTGTAACACACCTGTAAAAGATATGTATACATACCCGTGTAACACACATGTATAAGACATGTGTACAGACCCGTGTAACACACATGTATAATGTGTACAGACCCGTGTAACACACATGTATAAGACATGTGTACATACCCGTGTAACACACCTGTAAAAGATATGTATACATACCCGTGTAACACACATGTATAAGACATGTGTACAGACCCGTGTAACACACATGTATAATGTGTACAGACCCGTGTAACACACATGTATAAGACATGTGTACATACCCGTGTAACACACCTGTAAAAGATATGTATACATACCCGTGTAACACACATGTATAAGACATGTGTACAGACCCGTGTAACACACATGTATAATGTGTACAGACCCGTGTAACACACATGTATAAGACATGTGTACATACCCGTGTAACACACCTGTAAAAGATATGTATACATACCCGTGTAACACACATGTATAAGACATGTGTACAGACCCGTGTAACACACATGTATAATGTGTACAGACCCGTGTAACACACATGTATAAGACATGTGTACATACCCGTGTAACACACCTGTAAAAGATATGTATACATACCCGTGTAACACACATGTATAAGACATGTGTACAGACCCGTGTAACACACATGTATAATGTGTACAGACCCGTGTAACACACATGTATAAGACATGTGTACATACCCGTGTAACACACCTGTAAAAGATATGTATACATACCCGTGTAACACACATGTATAAGACATGTGTACAGACCCGTGTAACACACATGTATAATGTGTACAGACCCGTGTAACACACATGTATAAGACATGTGTACATACCCGTGTAACACACCTGTAAAAGATATGTATACATACCCGTGTAACACACATGTATAAGACATGTGTACAGACCCGTGTAACACACATGTATAATGTGTACAGACCCGTGTAACACACATGTATAAGACATGTGTACATACCCGTGTAACACACCTGTAAAAGATATGTATACATACCCGTGTAACACACATGTATAAGACATGTGTACAGACCCGTGTAACACACATGTATAATGTGTACATACCCGTGTAACACACATGTATAAGACATGTGTACATACCCGTGTAACACACATGTATAAGACATGTGTACAGACCCGTGTAACATACCTGTATAATGTGTACATACATATGTAACACACCTGTGTAAGACACGTGGATCCGTTGAGACATACAGACCACAGGGACCTGCTAACTTGTTACAGCTTAACTAAGGTGTTCAGAGTAATTTTACATGTTTTGGGGTTTAGGTAAAACTGACACTTCAATATTCATTAGTTTAAGTTCAAATATATCTGTCAGGTCCCTGTGATACAGACGCCAAATTATAAAACCATGTCAGATTATATGTCATATAGGACACTGGGCGAGGAAATCGGAGACACCACATCTGGTTCGTATACTACTCATTTAACAATGATTGTTATTGATGGTAACTTACATGTCACGGCTCCGTGATATTGAACAACAGTGAAAGGGCTATCCTGACTACAATACATTGCACTGTCTCTCATAAGGCATCAGGCGTCGGCAACATTTGATTTTCGAACGCTGGGACGGGGTACATGCTCGTTGTCATAAGATGTTTTTAATCCAAATAATATGATTTTTGGATTAAATTCAAGCAACTGATTTTTTTGTTTTGTTTGTAAAAAACTGAAATATCATGCAGATTAGTTGCGGGCAACACAATAATGTGAAACGTTACTATACCTTGTAATCACACCAGACCGTTCTCATGCTCAAGCATGGATTTTGTGTTCAAGCCGAGGTGTTAGTTCCCGTTATACGTTAATAAAAAAGTCTTATTTTGTCATGATTCGGAAAAACAATGAAGAGACTCAAAACCGAAAACTGTTTTCAATGTTTACATTATAATTTTCGATCGTTTGACATCGTTTAGCCGAGTTACAAGAAGTTGATTTGTTTGGGCACAGAATCCATGCTTGAGCATGAGAACGGTTTCTTGAATACGAGTCGAGAACTCATGAAATTGATCTCATGCTTAAAAGTCAGTTCTGTGCTGAACATTTCACATATTCGGGGAAATTTAGGGAGACTTAAAGCCAAATAGCGTTAATTCAGTCCGTACACTTCACCATTTACTTGATTTAGGCGACTTACACGAATGTTCGTTAGACCTGAATATGAGAACAGTTTCATAACATACGGGCTCTGATCCATTGCTCTCCAGCCCTTCGCTCTTTACTAAACATGATAAATTCTAACATTTTCGTAGTTAACTTCCTTTAAATATATCTTTCTCAAAATAATGGTACGACATATTAAATAGACGTTATACAATAATTTCTATTGTTTTCTGTGATCGAAAGGTATCCGAAAAAAAACATTCGGATCTTTCCCTCATGCTATCGGATTTTTCGAAAGTTTACCGGGAAAATTCAAATAGGCCTCCCATAAAAAAGAAAAGCGTTTAGTGGATAAAAAGTATTCTGTATCTTTTGTCTTTTTGACATATTTGAAATAGATGTAAATGTTCTATCTGACAATGGTCTTTGTTTACAACCAGCTCCGCCCTCTTTCCACGTCAGTGCTACCCGCGAGCTATTGTGTGTACGTACAGGAAACTGGTAGCTTTTGTTTATTAATTTAGCATCTGAGCCTGAGGGACCGGAAATATGTTTATTATTTTAACGTGCAAAATACAACAAAGTCTGAGATTAGTCGCGATTAGATTCCTGTTGACCCTAGGAAATATACACTACCAAGTTATTGTCTACATACCCGTGTAACACACCTGTATAAGACATGTATACAGACCCTAGGAAATATACACTACCAAGTTATTGTCGCCACCTGGCGTTGTAGGGGATCGACACAGGAGCAATAGTGTGATCCACAGCACAATCGCTGTCGCCTCATACCTTAATCCTCAATTTATTGACTTATTTTAATTACATGTACTTTATTTACCCTTCTCCTCATCCAGAGTGGTTTCCTTGCAGGTTCAGAGGGTATCGTTAGCCTGCGTCATCGTATACGTTGAGGCGACCAATGTTGATTCGCCGACATACTGGACGGTTTTCTCTGTGACTCTGTGGACATAGATTAGATCTTAGCTAAGGTTTTGTTTTCTCCCTGTCCATTCTTTCCTTTCGGAGGTGTATGCCGGGACACCACCGGTTAGCCCGCTGTTTTTGTTTCAAAATTCACTCCTTTTTACATACATTTCCATTTAAAATCCTTTAACTTCTGACAACCTATATTTTTTTTTGTGGCAGAACATTTTCTTTACTTCAAAGCAATATAACTACAAAATTTGAAGAAATTCTACTGAGAAATGGTGACACAATCCTATTACCTTAAGATGTGACAGATGCAGTGTTGATCGTGCTACCGTGACCGTTGAAGTTCTGGCATTCAGTGTGCTGGTTCTTTATTCCGGGACCTACTTATGTAAGGTACAATAGGTATTTTGGACCACGGACTTAGATAACCCTAATCTAATTCCGTGGTTGGACCGATCCTGATATTTAGATAGCAGTATCAGACATGTTAAGGGGTTATATTAGCATTCACTAAGACCCCTCCACAATGGGTAACCTTAATGACTTGACTATGGTCAAACATGATTTTGCGATTATTCAGCAAAACTCGTGGACGTATCCAGTTTATATAATATGAGAGCCACACTAAAATGATCACGTCCAGACTCGTTTAATAAATCTGGTGGATCAAACCTCATTTTACACTCCTATATATCACATGGACGCACTAAATTTATGATGATGTACATTTTTAAGGGTTACATAACAGAAGAATTTAGGTTATTTGTTTTCTTCAACCTGATTCAACTACGGCCATAAAGTACAGCACTGGCTGCCGTAAAACAAACATGAAATTCGGCTTATGTTAGATACCGCGTCCTACACAAAACCTGTGTTTGCAAAGTCGCTTTAATTATTGGCCCCTTTTACACTGTCATATATCAAGTAACTCATAAACGGACTGGCGTTTTTGTATTCCCACGCTCTCTTCGTACCCCCAGGTAAGTAGTCTCTGCCTGGTGTCTACCTGTGACGCGGCTCATTCGTACATCACAACAGGTGCTGCCGTCACTCGAGCTGTAGGCGGGACTACAGGCCTAGCGGCGCGTGCCAGTGTTCCTGTGACGGATAACTGTCAATCTAGGTAACCACTCAGATGTACAGTTACTAGTATCTGTATGTTAAACTATTTATCAATCGTTAGCTCAACAGTTTATAAATACTAACATATCATAATTGTAATTAGGTTGTGTATTATCAAAGTGATTATTATGATACTTTACTAATATTTATATCTATAACCTGTTTTCGTTATACACAGATCCTAGATGGCTGCAATCCTATGTGACGATGGCGATCGTTATTTTTTTTACGACGAAGATAATTAAGACAGTATCAGTTGATACGTGCCATTTTTATATCTTCCCAATCCACCATACCCTTAAATCGTTTGATACGGACATTTTAAAACAAAATAAAATATAAATTTAATATCTAGCTGTCACAATTGTTATTTGCGAATTCACAAAAGACGTGCACTTAGCTCTGTGTCTCAGTGACCAAGTTTAAACGATTTGCAAAGATAGATGATCGACAATGTGTCCGTACAATAAACAGTTTAGAGACGGAGCGAAGCAGTCTCACATTCCTGTTTGAAGTTGCTTAGTAACCGTTACACAATAGGAACAAAATTATATATATCATGAACGAGATCGAGCAATCAGGCACATTTATTGAATAGAGTTATTTTTGACATTTACAATTACAGTGATACACACTTTTACACCGTTATTGCATTTATCATACACTTGATAACGAACTATCAGACCAAAATAACTTCAAAACAACACCAAAACATCCACAGCGGCTAAAAAGCACAACGGCACTGACGCAACGTAAAAACATCAACAACGCCAAAAATAACACCAACAACGCCAAAAATAACACCAACAACGCCAAAAATAACACCACCAACAACGCCAAAAATAACACCAACAACGCCAAAAATAACACAACAACTCCAAAAATAACACCAACAACGCCAAAAATGGCTTTTAGTGAGCAAACAATATCCAAGCAAACTTCGGAAAAATCAAACGCTGCAAAATATGTGCTGTAAAGGTTTAAATGGACAACAGGTTATTTCTTTTCTTCTCTGAAAACAACTCCCAGTTGAGAACCGACGTCAGTACACATGTGACTAAATAACACTGAAGCCCCATTGCGCATTCTCGACCTTTAGTAGAGCTATTTCTAATGTTAATGGATCACTTGGCGATGCCATGCAAGTCTTGCCGAATGATAGAGTCCTTCCTCGCGACGCTCTACAGCGTCTTTCACATTTAAAACTCTTTGCGAAAGCTAAACTTGAAGTTAATTTATTTCTGTTTCTTAACCGTATCGCGTTGCTACGTAACTCTTTCCGAACAAGTACAGTTGTATCCCGGCTGTATACGACGTCCGTCTAACCTAAAAAAACATCAACTGCACGCTAAACCTGAAGTGGTATATACTGGGGAAGGGAGTCAAACATTGTGGTAGCCAAAGGCAAATGGAATAATAGTAAAAGGCAAGGCTTCGCAGTTATATCAGTGGCGTCTTATTATCATACAATATCATGTTTTGTTCGTGATTCATGATCTACTTCTGTTAATATATCAGCATATCATTTCATGTCGGTGTCAATAAATCTGAAAACCGCCGTGTGTTTATTAAAGTATCAATATTTTTCTTGCATCCTCAACTACCCATCAACATATAAACTTAGTTCTGTTAGGCTCAGTAGGTAGGCGTAAGTAGTGGTCAGATTGATAAACGTAAAACAAACGTGACACTCGTTTGTCACTATTAGCAGATTTGTAACAGACGGATTTGTTATTGTTGTTTCGAATTGCTGCATTAGCTCAAGATACGAAATATGAGTTTACGCCATTTTAACTTATAACATACTTGTATGTAGTAATACCAATCGTTCGTGCCTAATTTATTTTTTCAATTAACATATAATTTCTGCGAAAATTGCAACGAAATTATTCGATTCACTGGACAGAATGCGCCGAAGTACCGGACCGCGACCATGTGAAGTAAAATCGAAACGAAACACCAACCTAGTTTTACACTCAGAATACAACGAAATAAACCAGAAGTAGCGCTCAACGTTTATTGGGTTCTCTGTCATTTCATAATAAAGAATAACGACCGTCTGCATTTAAGCCCCATGAGAGGTGTCATTTTTCATTTCGTATCTAAAACCAAGTTTGCATTCTGTATAAACCAATTCTTAACGAATTGAACACCCAATCAGCATTTACTCCTCTGTATTGCAGCAGTCAAATAACACCGGATAAACCTAACTACAAAAAGTTCAAATCGATTTTAAACGTTGTTGTTTTGCCGTTAATGGTTTCAGACTAAATTTTAGCCGATAACAATGAATTGAGAGATTGAATCCTTCAATTCTTCAGATTAATATACAGAAGGATAGTAGCAATTTGGACTAAGTCCATCACTTGATCTTCATACACAATTCCAATTGGACTTTTTTTGCATTTTCCATCCAACAAGATTACCTGATATGGACCGAGCTGCCAATAAACACAACACAAACAAACATATATCTAATCACATATACAAGCGTAATTTATCACGTAAGCACGTTGAAAGCCCGCCTTTATCAGCTAAACAAATTAATGATGATACCAAAATCGCGCAAAATTTTCGTTTCATTAGGAAGTATTTTTGCATGTCAGTTGATATTTAATCATTTTATTTCTTTCGAAAAATAACTCCTAATGTCAAAGTTTTAATTGAATACGTCGAATAACTTTCATCATTCATAGTCGTGGAAGAATTTTAAATTTAAAAAGAACAAAACATCAACAATGCTTCATTCCGACTTTGATAGCATGGTATCACTCGACTCTGGCTTACCCCCCAGTCCCCCAGTCTCCCAGTCTCCTGAACATTGTCATATCAAAGGCCCTTACAAAAGCTGAGAACGTACTTTGCAGATTTGCACTAAATACATAGAAGAAAGTTGTCGCTAAACGTCTGTGTCTAATTCGTTCACCGTATAGGAATTTCAAATTTAAATGACTGCGTCTAAAATGCGTATCTGTTCAATTGAATCACTTCACAGGGTACTTGTATTACGCTATCTGTCAAATATACTACACACCAAAGAAAGAAATTATGATTCATTAACTCATTTCGCTTTTGCATTTTAATATTTTGAAGATTGTATAAATGGATGTTGGAGATGTTTATTTCATCAAATCAATACCGAGTACCAGGGATAACGATATCAATTAAATACTGAATACCGGTGTTAAAGGCGCCATTTTAGTCGGTTCACAGAGAAGCGCAAGTCTTTATTTGTCATTTGAAAGCAGTGATACTTTCCCACGACTTGTTGTAATGAGTTGTGAAATATGTCATGCATGACCGACCCCATGTCTCTATGCATCATATTATACAGTGATGGCCGCCCCCTCCTCCCGCATAGTCTAAAGCCTGGTTGTCTTTAACACAACTCAGACATCTATAAATATATTTTCTTCCCTGTCCTTTCTTTCCCCTACTAAGCCTTTTTTACGACGGTGTCTAGCTAGGCATTCGTCTTTATATTACCTCAACTATTGCGACACTCAGAGGACTCCAAACGCTAAACAAAACCCCAAACCAATCTGTTCATGGATACCAAAGTGTGCTGTTCGTCTTATACAAAATATTCATTTTGTAGTCATCTTTTCTGTTACCCAAGTGAGAATCTGCTGTCTTTTTGTCTCTCATAAAAAATCCCGTCTTTCTTTCCTTTCACGAAGTCTGAAGTTTGGTTGTCTTTGACAACAAAACCAATCCGAATGCCTTTCTTTTTATAGAGTTTCAAATCTTTCTTTTTTTAATTCTTTTCCGCGGAGATTAGTTGTCTTTGCGGCGATACACCTCTGTCTCTTTTGTAGTTTTACAAAAGGAACTGTATTTTCATATTTCCCTGATTTAACTTTCGATTCTATTCCAGTTCAGCCTTTGGCCAACAACTGCTTAATCGTCATCTATAAAATAAGGACTTCTAACACACACAGCTTATTAACTTAACACTGCGTATCACACTCTGAATTAGCCACTGTTTTGTCAGCAGACGTTGAGCTGGCACACTCTTGCAAATATTTAGATATTCTGCACCATTTGTGATTTATAAATAGCCGTTTGATATCCTTTATTTGTTTCGTCTAGTAGAAGATGAGTTGGTGTATCTTTTTCACTTAAAAAAAAAGAGGAATAAATTGACGATTCTTGCTCAATACGCTAAAAAAAACACCACACCGACTCTGACTCCGATGCACCAGTGTATTTGTTTGCCATCCAGCACCCGCCATGTACATTCAGAATCACATGTGAGAAAGAAACAACGGCACGATACCCTTTCTAGATATCCTACCTGTAAAGGAACATGACGGAATCGTGAAGGTTTTTGTCTGGGAAAAAGACGCTTACCGTCCAATATGTGAACTTCAACTCCATCATCCTTAACCGGAAGATGGGGTGTAGTACGCATGATGTAAGCCACATGTGATGTAATTGTCACAAAACCAACCAACAGGAAAAAAGGCAAGAGCAGAATCATATCGCTGGGACAATGACACTCAAAAGTGTACAAAAAGTCTCAAAGGAAAGAACAGAACAAGAAAAGGAAACAAGAAGCAATCAAGGAGAAAAACAGAGATTATCCAAAACCAGAGAATTGTACCCGATCTGAAAGGAAGTAGTCGGTGTCCCAGAGACAGCAACGTGTTCAAGTGTTATTAACGTGGAGAACTCCAGACTATTGGACAGAGACAGCAACCTGTTCAAGTGTTATTAACTGAGAGAACTCCAGACTATTGGACAGAAACAGCAACCTGTTCAAGTGTTATTAACTGGGAGAATTCCAGACTATTGGACAGAGACAGCAAACTGTTCAAGTGTTATTAACTGGGAGAACTCCAGACTATTGGACAGAGACAGCAACCTGTTCAGGTGTTATTAACGGGGAGAACTCCAGACTATTGGACAGAGACAGCAACCTGTTCAAGGGTAATTAACTGGGAGAACTCCAGACTATTGGACAGAGACGGCAACCTGTTCAAGTGTAATTAACTGGGAGAACTCCAAACTATTGGACAGAGACAGCAACCTGTTCAAGTGTTATTAACTGGGAGAACTCTAGATTATTGGACAGAGACAGCAACCTGTTCAAGTGTTATTAACTGGGAGAACTCCAGATTATTGGACAGAGACAGCAACCTGTTCAAGCGGCTGATACAATAAAGTTATATAGATACGCCGCAGCGGGCCAGTTATGATTCGAGATGAGGGGGCTCATCTATGTCCCGGTATTAAACAAAGCGAAGCCGAATTGTTTTGTGGATTTGGCCGTCACTTTGTATAAAGATACATGTCTACAACAAACATGCATGTATATATCAACTTAACTTAGATACGATTATAGCGTAGACAAAACGACGGCGATTGTATTGCAAATTCGTACGTATTTTTCATCATTGTGTATATACACGCTACCTTTTTTTTTACATTTGACAAACGCAGATGACAAGGAACGCATCAAACTAGTCATCACAACGCCAATGTTCAATGCTCTTTTTTCGGAAAGCCTACCGGCCCATAGGTAGAAAATATAGCAACAGAACTATGTACAATATATACAAACAAATGGAGAGTGATCAATAACGGAGTGTTTACATGCTTAAACGGAACAGTATTGTAATCAACCCTTCAATTTAATTTCCACGTTCTTGAATGACAAATGCGAAAAAGTCACACAGAAACCCTTAACTAGCTGTGCTGAACGTGTATACAATCCATACAGCATTCATGTTTGGTATTCGTTCGTACTTTATGTTGGATGATTTTGAGAAGAAAAACTATCTGTAGTTCCGAACTCAGTAGCTGAGCACCATATAATGTGTATAATGTTGTAAGATATTGGAAGTGATTTAGACATTGTCACACGATAATTTGTCGAGAAAAAAAAATCTTTGCTCCATTCATAATATCGTCTTCTTAACTCAGTCCAATAGTCGATACTTTTGTTATTTTATAAGGACATCAAACATTCAAACTTAATAGGAGCAATGGTTACTGTATATGGAACTATATAAGATTGTGGGTTAGATTTGTGATTCGGTCCAAACTGACATTCCGTACATTTCCCAAAAACATTAGCATATAAATATTCCGGTCTTCGAAAATAAAACTACTAGGTGTGTATATTACCCACATTTGTATTGAGTAAAGCATTTCGAAACACATCAAATTGAAGTGGAGATATCATAAAAAAGGGCCCCAGTATTTAAAACTAACATTTAAAAACTAACATTTAAAATAACGATGAGAAATGTGATATATATGTGTTTTGTAAGCGATCCATTCACAAGTCGTTAAAACAGACGCAGAGAGACATATAGAGAGAAACTCGAGAAAAATAATTCTTATTTAAAGGCGTGATGAGAAATGTTGAGAATTTAATTATTGTACAGATCTTTATCAATGTTACAACAGTGAAAGGGTTTGACATCAGCAATAAAACTAGAATTGTTCTCCCTCCATCACGTGTAAACAGGTCCTCCTATCTTCAGTTCACGTTCCGCACCAGTGTTGACGGATTCCCACTGTATGTGTTAAGTTGTGAAATTCTTTATAGATACAAAGATGGCTATCAATAAACGAGAAAATATAAAATCAAGCCTTTTTTTTAACCTTTTCGTTCACTCTTTGATGTTCTAACATGATATGTGTTTGAATAATATACTTTCGTTGCTTTCGGCTTCAGAACGATCTTTATCGGTGGCTAATGACAACTCGCCACTATCAGTTCGCCGGTAAGTATGTAACACTGCCGCTCATATACTAACCATTCCCAGGAAAATTTCAAGATCGTTTTCAAAGTCCCCTCCTTAATTGAAAAGATAGTATCTGCCACCATACCTCAGCACGCATACATCGATATCTGGAAAATCAAATCTTACAGCATTCTTTAGATAATGCCTGAGAAACGATGATGTGAACGATAAAATAGAAAATGACGTTACGTCAGGATCTATACCGCTCGAGATAGAATCTGAGAACATAAATCATTTGATTTTTTTGGGGAATTATATGGAAATCAAGAAGAAGGAATCTGTTCGAGAATTAAGAAGGGAAAGTAGAAGCTCTTTGTGATCTGTAACAGCTTACATTCTAAACAGAAAAAATAGATAAGAAGAATTAGTCAATCTTATTATTTTCAAAAATCCTACATTGGATTAATGACAGGTCTCTACCACCTAGGAACTATCAAACAGTTTGATTGTATTGATAAGTATCACCAATAGACATGAAAACGATCTGGCGAGATATTCAACAGTACAACAATTAAATGAATGTGTTTGGCCCTGTGGGCGAACACGTGCCAAACAGGATCTTACAATGCTATTGTATGTAAACCAGTTCTTTACTTAATAGATTCCCTGATAAATTTACCACATCCGTATTGAAGTTCATAAGCAAGTTTACAGAGAAGATAGAAAATAAAGAGCAGTTGGAAAGAGGCCAAACTTCAACATAAGGGTGATGCTGTTTTACAATCAAGTTGAATCAGTGATTTAAGATTTCTAGCAAATGATACAAGACACCGGGTTATGGAACAGTAGATTTGTAGTTTGTATTTTGCAATCTGCTGTTCAGCTTGGTTTCCAATATTGTAACTATTTAAAGCATAAAACAACACAAGATTATCACCTTTTTCGAGATCAAATATAGAATTATTGAACAAAGGAGGAAAACGTTGTAAAAAGGGAGAATTAATTAACAAACCATTGCTTTATTACAAAATGATCATTTCGAATTGAAAATATTGACTTTATAGTAGTTTATTTTTTTATGAATGTCTGAAATTAATTCATATAAGATCCTTTAATATGTTTCATATGCATTCTGCAAATAATTCAAATAATTTATTTAAGTACGTAGTTCTGAGACGTTGTTTGTATCAAAATAAATGTTTACGAATTGGCCCATCACCTACATGTAAGTCTAATAGATCATGTCGATGCAATAAGAGAAATAGTTGTCCATGAGAATTTGATCCCTGCTATCACGTAGTGTTTGATATGGACTGCAGGCGTTTATATGGGACTCCGTCTAAGCTCATTATGATGAAGTCTGTCAGTAAATAAATGAAAATACATAAATAGATAAATTAATAAAATACCTATAGAACTAAAAACACACACAAACACGAAAGCATGTTGACAGTCATTGGTAAATATCAACTAATGCAAGTCATTAACACAAAAATCTAAGATTTATACTTAACATAACAATAAAATTCACAGACCTATAGCAAACAAACTAGGTAATATAGTTATTGTTATATAAAAGTTATAAATATATAGACAGAACAGAACATTTGTCAACTTGACCACACTGCCACAAAATGTTGTTCAGGCTGTCGAAAAAACGCAAACAAGCTAAGATGTGGTTCTTAGCTTGTTGGCATTCCACACCCACGACAACACAAAGTGGGCATGTTTCAGTCCGTACCTGGCAGGATTGACCCTCGGTACCTCCGGGGTGTTCGCACGCCTAAAACTGAAAGTAGACTCTTCAAGACATAACACATTTCTTAAAGTGACACGTCATTTACAATTTTAATAATCACTTTGGCCATGAGCTTAATGCATCTGACATGTACACAATTTAAGGACATGAGGGGTTATCATCCCAAAACAACATCAATTTGCTCTCTGGATTTGAAGTACTTTTTCTTGCTGCAAAACCGCAAGTCTAGTGGGAAATATTTGAGATTTAACATAGAAAAGGCATAGAAATGACAGATTGACTTAATACCTTAAGAACAGATAATTGTTTGGCTGTTTTTTTTTTACACCTCATTATATATGTGACAGTCAAACTTCAAGTTAAAATCACTATCCAGTAGCGTGACACTATCAACATAATCAATATCAGAGTTTGATAACACTCTCTTTTGGGTTTTTATCAGCAAAGATGGCATGAAGTTCGTTCGAATTAGCATTCATACATTGTAAATTAAACTATATGATTCAACTTCCAGAATAATGCAGTCGCCTGCCCGACCACGTAGGGTTTCTCTGGACTATCCGGTTTCCTCCCACACTACGACCTCATGTGTTCTAATATCCGGGCCAACAAGCTAAAGAATGAGTAATATAATTTGAGATCTTGTTTCATTTAATATTTTTTAAGTACAATAAAGAATTTGTAAATTCAAAAAGGTAAAGAAAATTTTCGTGGACTTGGGAATCCTTATGAATAGATGATAACATGTTATATTTAACCAGATCATACAGTGTAATCTCTGACTTTATAAGAGATATAACTATAGAAAATATTGAATAAAAGTGATCAAATAAAGAAACATGGCGATATTTCCTTATTTAGAAGGTTCTTGTCCCTGACAGAACCTAAATTTGTCTGTTGCAGCCTGCCACTAACGTAGCCCTCGAGAAAAAGCACCCCATCAAGGCAACCAAAGGTCAACAACAGTAGGACCAGTCAGGAAAGAAAAGGAAAAAGAAAAAAAACGCGCCTCTCTGTGTCTGTGAATTTTGAGGTTGGCAAACTTAAATGGCTATACGTCACGCCTACCCACCTCTAGCCAATTACCGTGTGAAACAGTATTGTTCTTAAGTCCCCAGTAAAATGTGTAAAATATATATGAAAAAATGAAAATCGTTTATTATCGAAAGTATTTTTTTTCATAATATCTTTTTTTTACGAATAAAAAAACAGACTCTGATGCGAAACAACATTTGTAGGAATGTTGAGTTTGGTATTCGGAAATCCACAGCTTACAATGCTCCATTATTACAAGCACATGTAGACCAATGTAAAAATCATTGAATGGAACAATGTCCCTTTTTGTCAGATTGTATTAAATTTAACGGGTACCCGTTTCCTTTGTTTTCGCGTTATTGTATGTTGTGAGAAGGCGTTGATGAGTTTTAATTTAGCTTGTGCCTAATTGCCTTGCTCAACATATGGCAATACATTTGTTTAAACTAATAGAAACATGATTAAAATTGTTTTTTTTGTAATGAATCAAAGTTGAATACGGAAGTAATTTAGTGGCCTGTGGTGAACGTTGGACACGTTACCGGTATGTTTAAACGTCTCTATAGATGACTCTACATTGCCGGGTCTTAGTCAGACTCGGAACAAAGAACAACTGTTTTTTTCTTATAATGTTTTTGTAAATTTCCTGCTGATCGAGACGTTTTTGTTCAGTATTGAACCAACTTAACCAGCCAATCATAAACCAATTTATGCACATTATTACCTCCATATAGAAGTAAAAAATATTATGAGTCAGTCCGATTATAAACATAAAATTATACTATTACTCATTCTTATGTGTAATTTCGTATGAATTCGTTTATTTATGAAGAACTTGTTGATACTTTCTAGAATATTTAGAGAATAAGTCAGGCTGACTAATATTAGGGCACGTGGCTCATGATGGATGTTCGCTGTGACCGGTCAATCATGTTGATGTAGGGGCTGTTACGGACTGATACTGACCGGAGAATAAAAGCCTTTCTCACCTGGTGGTAAACACAGGTGTGACAACTCCGGACAGATTTAGAGCAGACCTACACAGACCACTAGTGCAGTGTAAGGACCTACACAGACCGCTAGTGTAGTGTAAGGACCTACACAGACCGCTAGTGTACTGTAAGGTCCTACACAGATCGCTAGTGTACTGTAAGGTCCTACACAGTTCAATTGTGTCATGTAAGGACCTACACAGACCGCTAGTGTAGTGTAAGGACCTACACAGACCGCTAGTGTAGTGTAAGGACCTACACAGACCACTAGTGTAGTGTAAGGACCTACACAGACCGCTAGTGTACTGTAAGGACCTACACAGACCGCTAGTGTACTGTAAGGTCCTACACAGACCGCTAGTGTACTGTAAGGACCTACACAGACCGCTAGTGTAGTGTAAGGTCCTACACAGACCACTAGTGTACTGTAAGGACCTACACAGTTCAATTGTGTCATGTAAGGACCTACACAGACCGCTAGTGTACTGTAATGTCCTACACAGACCGCTAGTGTAGTATAAGTACCTACACAGACCACTAGTGTACTGTAAGGACCTACACAGTTCAATTGTGTCATGTAAGGACCTACACAGACCGCTAGTGTACTGTAAGGACCTACACAGTCTAATATTGTCATGTAAGGACCTACACAGACCGCTAGTGTACTGTTAGGACCTACACAGACCGCTAGTGTTGTGTGCGGTGTTTCTGTTTGATACCTACAGACCTAACTGACCGGGAAACACTGACACTGACACTGACACTGACTGACAAAAAACAACATGAGAATACTAAGCTGTCATCGCCACCGTTATTCGAACTCAAAATCGATCGATAACAAAACAACAAGGAACGTTAAAGCACGATAAAGAGCATAACACTCATCGATCGTTGTATCACAAAAATAGCACATTTCTAAATATGATCACGATGGCAACAATCAAACTTAATAGTCTTCATCAAACTTAATAGTCTTCATCCAACTTAATAGTCTTCATCAAACTTAATAGTCTTCATCCAACTTAATAGTCTTCATCAAACTTAATAGTCTTCATCCAACTTAATAGTCTTCATCAAACTTAATAGTCTTCATCCAACTTAATAGTCTTCATCAAACTTAATAGTCTTCATCCAACTTAATAGTCTTCATCAAACTTAATAGTCTTCATCCAACTTAATAGTCTTCATCAAACTTAATAGTCTTCATCCAACTTAATAGTCTTCATCAAACTTAATAGTCTTCATCCAACTTAATAGTCTTCATCAAACTTAATAGTCTTCATCCAACTTAATAGTCTTCATCAAACTTAATAGTCTTCATCCAACTTAATAGTCTTCATCAAACTTAATAGTCTTCATCAAACTGTCGGCAGTCGACATCTCTCATGACAATCATGGTACTTTGAGCAAGATCTAGAATACCGAATCAATTGCGACACGTAAGCACCATAGTTTTTGGGAAGCATTGGTGTTACAATCAAGAAAAGGAAAGTAAATTATCGGAAATCATCCCACTTATCATACGGCTTAGCATTAAGCTGTTACCCAAGGCATACTGACCGTCGAGATCTTACATACCTACATTGTATGGATCAACACTGACTGTCGAAATCTTACATATCTACATTGTATGGATCAATACTGACTGTCGAAATCTTACATACCTACATTGTATGGACCAATACTAACTGTCGAAATCTTACATACCTACATTGTATGGATCAATACTGACTGTCGAAATCTTACATACCTACATTGTATGGACCAATACTGACTGTCGAAATCTTACATACCTACATTGTATGGATCAATACTGACATACATACGTTAGACAGGAGTAACATAGTTTTTTTTAAACTATTTAAAAAATGAAATTATTTCGTTTAGTTTGAACGTATTTTAATTCATCTGGACTTAGCGTGTGTATATAGACTACAGTAATTCAGTATTGTTTCTGCGGACACATATATTACGTCTGACATCTGGGCCTATACTGTATCCGACTCCAAATTAATGCGATTCATGTCAGTCATCACATTTAACTGATAGATTTTATCAGTTGAAAGTTTGTGTTTGTTGGACTACATGTACTTTGACTATGACAAGGCTTACTGCCATGACCATGCTGGCGTGGTTTACCTGTTTATATACAAATACGTAAATAAGGCTACCAATCATAGTAATTAGTATACAAAGATAACATGGGTTATGAAAGTACGAAGTATAATAAAGTTGTTTTGAACTTGTTATCTAATAAGCATATCAAAGGCAGAGACGTTCCGAGGGCCTTATAAGATAACACCAAGTTAGCCAATTGTTGTACTAAGCACTATTTAGGCAAGTCGCAGCAAGCACGTTTTAGAAGAAGCCGCGTGCTTCTCTCGTGACCGGGCACAATGAACGTCGCGTGGCTTGCTGTGTGTTCGGCGCGAGGTTTCGACAAAGGGAAAGTGTGTGTATATATATATACGGTGGTGTTATGTTCTAGACTTACGTGGACTTTAATGACCAATCCGTGTCACGAGATACACAGATTAGAAAAGAAAATTATTCAGAGCAGGACGAAAGGCAAACCTATTTCATGAACTGACGGACACAATATTTCACGAAATTGTGTAAGCAGACCGACCGACCACTCCTATATAGCAAGACTTGACACCAAAACGAAAGCCAATATCTTATGATTCAATGTGCGATTTAAAATTGTTTATCAATATTTTCATAAAACCCCCAATCTGGTCCAGCTTCAATGTCTGTGTCAGTATTTTATAATAATAAAGTGTGTCTTTGTAGTTGATATGAGTAATGACACTATTTGCGCATTTTGTACCTAATTTATGTTTTCCTGATTACGGCATACACATCTATGTGATATGTGAGGGTTGTATACAGTCTACTTGTGATATTAATATGTAATGTATTTGATGGAATATGTAGAGTGTATTTGTGGGAGTTATAAAGTGTATTTGTTGGTATTGTATATATTTTATATGAAGTATTGTATAAAGTATATTTGTGAGATTTGTAAAGAGCATTTGTGAGAGTTATGAAGTGTATTTGTGAGTATTGTATAAAGTCTAATTGTGATAATTTTATCACGTATTTGTCAGTTACATAGTGTATTTATGAGTATTGTATATAGTGTATTTGTGAGTATTGTATATAGTGTATTTGTGAGAATTGTATATAGTGTATGTGTGAGTATCGTATATAGTGTATTTATGAGTATTGTATAAAGTGTATTTGTGAGTATTGTATATAGTGTATTTGTGAGAGTTATATAGTGTATTTGTGAGTATTGTATATAGTGTATTTGTGAGTATTGTATAAAGTCTAATTGTGATAATTGTATCACGTATTTAGCAGCGTTACATAGTGTATTTATGAGTATTGTATATAGTGTATTCATGAGTATTGGATAAATTGTAGTTATGGCATTTGTATACAATGCATCTGAATTATAAAATGAAAAGCAATCAATGCAATCCTATAATAGAGATTATTATATGCATGAACATTTCTCGCAATCACATTGGTCGGATCCTATACACGTAACCAGTCCTCAAAGACATGTAGACTGGTTATCCGGTGATATCGATTTCTAAATATAGCCTGTATGGAAATTCCCCGGAACCTGTCGTAGCGCATGCGCAGTTAGACTGGAACGCGATCGGTCAGACGATATTAGAAGATGGCTGCTGGCGAACATTTCTCCTCCGTTAAGAAAATTACCCAAACTATTCGAGGATAAAGATGCTGTTAGCGTAATAAAAGGCCATTGAAACGCAGTGCATGTCCTCCATGCTTATCTTAAGAAAAATAACCTAGACGATGCCTTCGAAAGCTACAATGATAAACTGTTGTATTCAAACCTGGCTAAATTTTACACGGAGGCTCGCGTACAAAAATCAGGACCTTCAGTTTTGTTTTGTTTTTATTTTATTGTTGAAGCATATAATAAAACAGTTATGGGCTTTTGTGCTGGTAAATATGATGTGATATGAACCTGAAAGAGTGATATTGCCCTCGGCTTCGCCTCAGTTAATATCACTCTTTCAGGTTCATATCACATCATATACACCAGCACAAAAGTCGATAATTGTATATTCAAGTTGTAGCCACTAATAGGCATTGGATTGTTCTATAGAATCCACCCAAGACACTTGACTGGGGGTATAGTAGTGCATTGAGCTGTCAGTAAACACATTTCTGTGAGGGCACACGTTATCAATATCGAACGTCGTTTTAACTATTTCTAAGGAACCGAACTATTCCTGGTGAGAATATTGTATCCCGCAGGGATGTTTGGCGGAGATATTATGTTGTAGATATATCACTCTTCGTGTTTGGAGGGGAGACACATTTACACGGTAAGCGATAGAAATCATCAAGGCCCCTTTAATTGTAACCTACGTTATTTCACGGGAGCGGCCAATATCTACCGTGTCCATTTATCTCCACGGCTCAAAATGAAAGAAACGCCGAACGATAGAGTACACATTTAAAATGGGAGGTGAGATAGGGATGATAAGGCATTCTTTGTGGGCATGAGAGTGGACAGTGGTCATCGCGAGTGGTCAGCCTGTGTGACCTAAGTCCATGGCCCTACTCGACCTTGCCCGAGATGGACAAGGGCCAGACGAGTGGTCAGTGTTTTGACACTCGACATGGGTGTTTGGGTGGTGAGAGCGTGAAGTATGATGTTACAGAGACGGCAAAGGCCTAGTCAACTTGAATACTGTGTCGGGATAGGTTATCACTTAAAAGGGGAACCTGTTTCTATCTTATTTCTGAAATATCGTACCTGGACTATTTGTTTGTTTCTAATACATATTTGACATATGTAATTGGAAATAAGGATTAATTGTTTTGGTTATTCAACTGTAACCTAATAGCTCTCCTGATTTTGCTAACTGTTTCCTTGTTTTGTGAGACGTGATTGTGTGTGTTAGGTGCTTATGTAAGCTAGGGGCATGTTAATGTATAAACCATGTACGCGACAGTGCTGGGTATTACTGCTTTGTGTTGAATTCGACATTTGCATATGAACTCTGTACCTTCGGGAACACATTTTCTTTCTCTAATATAAAAGACAGATGTGTGCATTTTCTTAATTCGACCTTAAAGCAAATACATATAAATGTAATTTTCAGTACATCAGTGAATAAGCGTCAAGCGTCACTTTTAGTAAACACCTTTACACGCAGCTATATAACTCTATACACATCCTTTAACTTTCTGTTGATTTTCGTTTAGTCAGTTATTTACAGGAACATGCAACTTGAAATAAACTGGGTACAATTTCCAAGAGATATTCATGGTCACATCAACTGGCTTTATGGTCGAATGATTGAGTGAAATGAAGATTCTGATTTTGGTTGTGAATGGGAATTCTAGAAGTGGTTATGAATGAGCATTCTAGAAGTGGTTATGAATGGATATTTCGGTAGTGGTTGTTATGGAGATTTCGGTAATAGTTGTTATGGAGATTTCGTTAATGGTTATGTATGGAGATTTCGGTAATGGTTGTTATGGAGATTTCGGTAATGGTTGTTATGGAGATTTCCGTAATGGTTATGTATGGAGATTTCGGTAATGGTTGTTATGGATATTTCGGTAATGGTTGTTATGGAGATTTCGGTAATGGTTATGTATGGATAGTTCGGTAGTGGTTGTTATGGAGTTTTCGGTAGTGGTTGTTATGGTTATTTCGGTAATGGTTGTTATTGAGATTTCGGTAATGGTTGTTATGGGGATTTCGGTAATGGTTGTTTTGGAGATTTCGGTAATGGTTGTTATGGAGATTACGGTAATGGTTATGTATGGATAGTTCGGTAGTGGTTGTTATGGAGTTTTCGGTAATGGTTGTTATGGATATTTCGGGAGTGGTTGTTATGGATGTTTCTGTAGGGGTTGTTATGGATATTTCGGTAGGGGTTGTTATGGATATTTCGGTGATGGTTGTTATGGATATTTCGGGAGTGGTTGTTATGGATATTTCGGGAGTGGTTGTTATGGATATTTCGGGAGTGGTTGTTATGGATATTTCGGGAGTGGTTGTTATGGATATTTCGATAATGGTTGTTATGGACATTTCGGTAGTGGTTGTTATGGAGTTTTCGGTAGTGGTTGTTATGGAGTTTTCGGTAGTGGTTGTTATGGGGATTTCGGTAATGGTTTTTTTTGAGATTTCGGTAATGGTTGTTTTGGATATTTCGGTAATGGTTGGTATGGATATTTCGGTAGTGGTTGTTATGGATATTTCGGTAATGGTTATATATGGACATTTCGGTAGTGGTTGTTATGGAGTATTCGGTAATGGTTGTTATGGAGATTCGGTAATGGTTGTTATGGAGATTTCGGTTATTGTTGTTATGGAGATTTCGGTAATGGTTGTTATGGAGATTTCGATAATGTTTGTTATGGAGATTTCGGTAGTGATTGTTATGGAGATTTCGGTAATGGTTGTTATGGAGATTTCGGTAATGTTTGTTTTGGAGATTTCGGTAGTGGTTGTTATGGAGATTTCGGTAATGATTGTTATGGATATTTCGGTAATGGTTGTTATGGATATTTCGGTAGCGTTTGTTATGGATATTTCGGTAGTGGTTGTTATGGATATTTCGGTAGTGTTTGTTATGGATATTTCGGTAGCGGTTGTTATGGAGATTCCGGTAGTGGTTGTTATGGAGATTTCGGTAATGGTTATATATGGACATTTCGGTAATGGTTGTTATGGAGATTTCGGTAGTGGTTGTTATGGAGATTCCGGTAGTGGTTTTTATGGAGATTTCGGTAATGGTTGTTATGGAGAGTTCGGTAATGTTTGTTATGGAGATTTCGGTAGTGGTTGTTATGGAGATTTCGGTAGTGGTTGTTATGGAGATTCCGGTAGTGGTTTTTATGGAGATTTCGGTAATGGTTGTTATGGAGAGTTCGGTAATGTTTGTTATGGAGATTTCGGTAGTGATAGTTATGGAGATTTCGGTAATGGTTGTTATGGAGAGTTCGGTAATGTTTGTTATGGAGATTTCGGTAGTGATAGTTATGGAGATTTCGGTAATGGTTGTTATGGAGATTTCGGTAGTGATTGTTATGGAGATTTCGGTAATGGCTGTTATGGAGATTTCGGTAGTGATTGTTATGGAGATTTCGGTAATGGCTGTTATGGAGATTTCGGTAGTGATTGTTATGGAGATTTCGGTAATGTTTGTTATGGATATTTCGGTAGTGGTTGTTATGGTTATTTCGGTAATGGTTGTTATGGATATTTCGGTAGTGGTTGTTATGGATATTTCGGTAGTGGTTGTTATGGTTATTTCGGTAATGGTTGTTATGGATATTTCGGTAGCGTTTGTTATGGATATTTCGGTAGTGGTTGTTATGGAGACTCCGGTAGTGGTTGTTATGGAGATTTCGGTATAGGTTGTTATGGAGATTTCGGTAATGGTTGTTATGGAGATTTCGGGAATGGTTGTTATGGATATTTCGGAAGTGTTTGTTATGGATAGTTCGGTAGTGGTTGTTATGGAGATTCCGGTAGTGGTTTTTATGGAGATTTCGGTAATGGTTGTTATGGAGATTTCGGTTATTGTTGTTACGGAGATTTCGGTAATGGTTGTTATGGGGATTTCGGTAATGGTTGTTTTGGAGATTTCGGTACTGGTTGTTATGGAGATTTCAGTAGTGGTTGTTATGGAGATTTCGGTAATGGTTTAATGGTTGTTATGGAGATTCGGTAATGGTTGTTATGGAGATTTCGGTTATTGTTGTTACGGAGATTTCGGTAATGGTTGTTATGGGGATTTCGGTAATGGTTGTTTTGGAGATTTCGGTAATGGTTGTTATGGGGATTTCGGTAATGGTTGTTTTGGAGATTTCGGTAATGGTTGTTATGGGGATTTCGGTAATGGTTGTTTTGGAGATTTCGGTAATGGTTGTTATGGGGATTTCGGTAATGGTTGTTTTGGAGATTTCGGTAATGGTTGTTATGGGGATTTCGGTAATGGTTGTTTTGGAGATTTCGGTAATGGTTGTTATGGGGATTTTGGTAATGGTTGTTTTGGAGATTTCGGTACTGGTTGTTATGGGGATTTCAGTAGTGGTTGTTATGGAGATTTCGGTAATAGTTGTTATGGAGATTTCGGTAATGGTTGTTATGGAGGTTTCGGTAATGGTTGTTATGGAGATTTCGGTAATGGTTGTTATGGATATTTCGGTAGTGTTTGTTATGGATATTTCGGTAGTGGTTGTTATGGAGATTCCGGTAGTGGTTGTTATGGAGATTTCGGTATATGTTGTTATGGAGATTTCGGTAATGGTTGTTATGGAGATTCCGGTAGTGGTTGTTATGGAGATTTCGGTATATGTTGTTATTGAGATTTCGGTAATGGTTGTTATGGAGATTTCGGTAGTGGTTGTTTATTGAGATTCTATGTACCGTAATATTCTAATGATACTTTTTGACGGAGATTCAAAGTAAAACTCTCGGATATTCTATTCATACAATTGTTTATGGAGTTTCTAGTAGTGGCTGTTACCTACGCTATGTCCAGTATTAGCTGTAGTAGATAATCTAAAAGTGGTTTATTGTTTGGGTTCTAATAGTGCCTGTTATTTCGTTCATCAGCTGATTTATGTTCTCGATTATGCAATACTTCAAATTTAACAAAATCTTTTTTTAAACAAAAGCGTACATATAATTGATGATAGTCCTTGCATATCATATTTTAAAGTTTTTCATAATGCAATCCTTAACGTATCATTACCCCAACGTGGATGGCTTATAATATGGGCAAGCTAACCATGCGTTGTCTATTTATACACAGGTGGCTGAAATGAATAACTAGATCTGACCACAGCGACCAGAGTGACCGATGAACTTGAAAGGCTGGACAAAAGGTGTCCGAGCGGTCACCACAATGAAGTGGAGAGTGTTGAAATGACCAGCAGTACGTTAGTGCCCACCTCACTTGAACCCTACGAACGTCGGGGTAGACAATACTCTCTCAATAGTCCGATGGATAATATTCGATTTGCTTTTGTTTACAAATCTGTCTTATAGGAGTTTTACAACAAACCAGTAGGGGGACCCAGGTGGCCGGTTTACGGAGTGCCAAGGTTGAATTCCTCCTTGACACCTGATTTCACAACTTATGTCATATAAATCAGGATCGTCTTCAACGGAAAACAGGATATAAAACAATACTTCTGATACAGAAACGGAGTTGTATAAAAACAGAATAACTATCATCACATCTTGGTTTTATAGTAAACTAAAGATCATTAATGGTGTCGACATGCTAATGTGTAGTGATATGTAAAATAGTTACATAATGATAATACAAATAATTTGATCATTGAAACACCTTTATGTGTAGTAAAACAATGTACTTATTATACGGACCTTTACATTTGAATAAACAGCTGTTTTTGCTTTTCACAAAAGCAAAATGATTTCTACAAAGTTGTAAATAAAGTCTGATGTTAAGGGACCTCCAAATTTGTTAAACACAGAACGTATACTGTAAAAAAATGTTTTTCGCGGTCCTTGACTTTCGCAGATTTTCTTGATTTTGTGTGTGTAGATCTCCGATCTAGTGGCTATGACACAACGAGGTGTTTGCGGAAGTTAGTACCTCATCGAAAAACCATAACTTTACAGTATAAAAAACTCGACCGGTGGACAGTTATTAGTGTCATAATCACATATTGCAGCTTTTGTTATTCTCTTGATCGATGAAATGTCTTTTCTTAACATAACAATAATGGCTTTAAGATAGAGAGGAAGTCTCGCCGGGTTAAATATTTTACGAAGTATTATTTATTTCATTATAAGCGTGCTAAATCTGGTGAACGTAAATAGACGGTAGCTTCTGAGATAAGTACCGTTTCGCTGTTAGTTAGTAAGATGACGTCGTTTTCTTGAATTTTACTAGTAACGATATTATATTAACGGTGACCAGGAAAAAAAAAATATTGCACTTTTCCTATTATATATTATTGTTTTTGACGCTGTTTAAATTCTGGAGCTTCGAGGGAAAAGTAAATAGGCGATACTTAGAAAGGCTTTATTATTTACTTTTTCCTTTTATCCGGTTTGACACAATTTACTCGCATAATACAAATACAAACTAAGGAATAATGTGTGTAACTATATCATTAAACAATGAACAAAGCAAAGGGTATTCATAATCATATTCAATACAATCAAAGGTTTATCTAGTCAAATACAGCAAGGGAAAGAAGAGGTCTAGGCAGATAGACAGAAAGAGAAAAGCTGGGGTAATTCTAGTTAAATATAACAAAGTAAAGGGTGTCTTTTTCCAAGATGATGTTTCTTGTCAAATACAGTAAGGTAAGGAAAATATTTGTCAGATAGACAGATGCAGCAAAGAAGTTAGGGGTATCTCCTATACTAAAGAGCAAAGGGGAGAATATTTTTTTCTATCAAATACTGCAACCTTAAGGATATCTCATGTCAAAAAGAGCAAAGGTAAACATATTTGTATGAAATACAGCTAAAGCAGAGACTTTAATTTTGAAATTCAGAAAACCAAATGACAATTCTTACTAAATACAGGTAAGGGTATATCTTTTTAAATGCATCAAAAGTAAGTTAATACTTAGAAAAAAGAGAACGAAAGAAAAATATATTTTTTTGTCAAATAAGGGAGACGACATACTATACAGTCACCCATCCAGTAGTTATATATGTAACCACGCTTTAAACTAAAACCCGATATTGGACATTTTATGTCATTTTAAAAAGAAGCTACAGCAAATACGGCACAATCTATAGAGTTGTCAACCTAATATTAACCGTGTTTTAATCACACAACTTATTTTGTTTTAGAAATGATGCAGATTAGTGTTACGTTTAAATGTTTTGTTAAGCTGACAAATTATGACACTATGGTATTATGGTATTCAGGAGGGGAAACCTTGTGTAAGATAAGTCAGCTTAACAGTTATTTTCATATAAATAGACATATTTTTTTTGCGTAAAACATTTATCCGCTGATAATAGATAACATAAACAATTCAATTGGATATTGTAAGAGAACAGTTCTCCTGAAAACTTCTTTATTGATATTTTCAGGAAGGAATAGACGTTTGTGATACAAAATATATTTGATTTTAACGAATGAAGACCATTTTACTCAGGAAAATTAAAACATATTAACAAAACGGACCTAATAAAGGCTAGCATATCTTTTAAAAGATTAACTGGAATACCTCAAAAATCCCCACAAAGCCTTAAATGCTATTGCAGGTGTTTAACTATTTAAAACTGTGACTTTCAGCATACAAGGGGGCAGATAGATACAGGTTGTTTATCTAAACGTGAGTAACCTGTTCTGTATTGATCAGGGTATACATGTGATAATGTTCTTCCTTCCTTAATGTGTTTTGTACATTAAAAACATCACGTCAAACTATGAGGGCAATAAACAAAATGTGTATCCCCGTAAGTAAAATATACAAATTAAAAAATGTCTCGTCGATGACGCCCCTGGCTCGCTTTTTTGGCGACAAAATCATTAACGGGAATGTCATCAATTATTGATTTGTATAGAAAGTTTTTTTTTTGGCAGGTTAAAAAATACTTTTGAACACGAGATATAAAATAATGTTTTCTTCGCTCTTTTTTGCAGTCTTGAATTTGTTTTCTTGTAGTCCCCGGTTTTCATTTGTTTTGTGGTGGTATTTGTCTGTTCGCCCATCAAAGTTTATATTACATGGTTTTACTGTCGCTTTTGTCAGCGTATCTACCGTCAAGGCACATAAAACCGGGACCTGTAACACAGACACAGTCGCCAGTGAAATTTAATATATATATATATAGTCAGAAAAGGAAACCTCCATCTATAATATTAGGTGTGAAAAATAAAATCGACCAGATATCTTCCGGCCGGCTTTTATTGTCTGTCCGCCGACTTAGCCTTTTCATGGTTGAGTCATCTGATGCTAATAAACCCATCATACCTTTCATGAATACAACCAACATCAAAGTGCTGGTCTTCACCTCAGCGCTTTAAAAGGGGGCAATGTTCAAAGGGAGATAAGAAAACCCTGATAATTACACGTGACAGGCTAGAGATGAATTGTTTGTCTGTGATGGACGTGTGTCGTTTAGGTCCTATGTGAAACAGCAGGAGGACGACGCTCGCTGTTCCAGAACATTGCATCTGTGCCTAATGAAAGGAGAGAAAGTTTGACTATACAAAGACGTAACTGTCTGGACAACGCTCTAAAA
Source organism: Mizuhopecten yessoensis (assembly GCF_002113885.1). Taxonomy (NCBI): domain Eukaryota; kingdom Metazoa; phylum Mollusca; class Bivalvia; order Pectinida; family Pectinidae; genus Mizuhopecten; species Mizuhopecten yessoensis. Next base: position 304,876 of record NW_018480054.1, on the reverse strand, counting down.
GGCCTCATTAACAAAAGGAACAACTTAACTGAAATCTACTAAACCTCCTGAACCTATATTTCGTAAGATATAATTATTCACGCACAATCCAGGTTCCCACAGATGTTTCTCCCTGATTCATTGTAATCGGACTAATTACACACGATATCTGATCTCTCACGATATCTGATCTCTCAGGTTATTTGATACTCAACAAGAACTGCTTTGAAGGATTGTTAGTAATCGCGAGCGTTTATTAGGACTGTAAGATTTCCAGAACATTTATAAAGAGTTTAAGTAATCGGGAGCGTTTGACATCATTTGTAAGTTTTTGCAAGCTTCATAATGATTGTAAATAGGCTTAAGCATGTATAAGGATTGTTATCATTTGTGAGCTTTATGAAAGATGAATGTAAGTAGTCGGAGATGTTTATTTAGATTGTAAATGATTGCGAGCGAGTTGTATGAATTGTAGCATTCGCAAATGTTTTGTGTTCAAAAGAAATGCTACTACACATTAAGTTTCAATACCACACTAAAATAGTATAGTTTGGTTAGGTTTTGTCAGGTTAAACGTTCTATTAACTAGTAAAGATTAGTGTATATATTTCTGGGATGAGTTGCTTGATAGGGATAATAAATTACACAATACCATGTAGACTATAGCTTTATTGCTAATCTGCTCTATGTCTATGTGTGGTCAATGTTGGGAGGTTTGACAGTTTAGCTAAAGCTTCTGTCAGTAACATACCGATATACAGTCCATCAACATTCCAGGCATTGACAACATAGACGTCGTAGTCACATGACACACGGAAGATCAGACAGGAAAGGATACGTCAACATTATTTTACAGAAAAAAAATCAACTTGTTATTAATAGACACTAATTTGTCTATACAATCAATACATGACACATTACATAGTATAAGGTTTCATCTGTTCTGAAGTAAAATAGAAAAATGATGCGTCATTAATTCACCAAGAAAAGTTGAAACACAAAGTTAATAAAAGGAGAAAATAACCTTTACTGAGGAGACATGCAATTATGCTTAGTAAAACATAACGAACAACTCCAAAAACAGGAACATAGCCGGAATCAGTTAATACGGAAAATTGAGGTTCCTAGCACCATATATATCATGATTCATTCACTAAATTGTTGATTTTATTGCTGATTGTGTAGTCCTATTTTGTTAATCTGTATTAAAAATATTGTATACATTTATTCTTCATAATTAAATTACTCATAGATGTATTTTCTATTTTCTTTCCAGACGCAGGTGATTTAAAACGCCAGGAGAACACCGAAGTATTAACAAGTCCATAATTCGAACTCAAAATCGGGCAACATAAAAACAAAAGAAGGCGACATTTAAAAAGTTACAATAAGAATGAGACCGGTTGTTCCGGAAGGGTAAGTAATCTCTGTTTCATCGACGCCATCCGCCGTGTAAATCTAGGTCACACCCAAGTAATGTGACGTCCTCACAACGGGAACGTGGGTAGTGAGAACAAAACCTAAATGCAAGCTAATGAGCATATTTAAAAACATCGACAGTCATCTCACATAAAGAAATATCGTACTTCCCAACGAGATCATTAGGACGACCATAACATGTGTCCATAATCTTCATCAACCTGCATCATTTTAAAATCAGTTGACACAACGACCTTTTGTTTTACAAAGTGTATCTCCAACACTAGGAACCAGTGTGGGCGTGTTTATACCTCTACCTCGAGGGGTTTTATTTACCACGTCCATAGGATAGTCCTTGAGTACTATTACAAGAAGAAGGGGATGTACTATTGATATCAGTATTCATTTCATGTAACTTTGAAAAGCAATAAATGTGGATTCGATCGATCAATGACAGGAATACACTTTGTTCATGTTAAACTGCTATAGTTTACTTCTGACACAGAAATGGAGTTGTATAAACACAGAATAACTATCATCATCTTGGTTTTAAAGTAAACTAACGATCATTAATGGTGTCGATATGCTAATGTGTAGTGATATGTAAAATAGTTACATAATGATAATACAAATAATTTGATCATTGAAACACCTTTTTGTGTAGCTTTTACGCAATTAACATATGCAAATCAATACTAAGGACGATTAAATATTTTTGTCTTATTAAGTAATCAAACAATATAATGATGCTATTTTCATTAAAAACTTATTTGACACACAGGACGAAATATTGATATGAATGATTATTTTAATAAAACGTTTGTTGAGTTTTTCTTTTCCTTTTAGTAACCATACTTATAAATATAAATAAAGATAACGACAAATCTATCAACTTCAATAGTTGTATCAAATAAATTTGGCCTTATTGTTCTTCAAAACATAGAAGCATGATGCATACAGCGACTTATTTTCATATAAAGTACTACGATTGTGAAGTAAAGTAATTTTTCTATATACTAAAAAATGTTATTCTGCTTTAATGTACTAGTATCAACATACATATACGAATTTACTGTTTAGAAATATGATGTAGATATAAAGTGAAAGAGTATTAGTATTCAGTTATAGTAAGGTTATACATGTATCTGCAGATCATATTCTAGGATGTAGATATTTGATATAAGTATTTTAATATAAATAACCCATAATTCGAAATTTTTGAAGCATGAAATGAGGTAATTATTGTTGATCTTTACTTGTCAGTCTGATGACGATACGTGATCATATTTAACATTATTTAATAGTACACTTTATCTGTCGTAGAACCTCGTCTCATATCTGTAGTACAGCGTTAAACACCATTATATATGCGATGTTTGAAGCTGTAGCAATATATATATATATAATCAGACATGCTATGTTGACATCGATGTATTGTAAAGAGAACTTGGATGGAATGATCATACTAAGATATGTGGTGATTTTTCTTCACACCAAAAATAAAGGAACTACGATATATATGTATATATGATATACGTCAGTTGTCCTCATTGCAAAAAGTACTTTAAGTTAATGAAAGATTTTGAGTTATATTGATCCAAGGAAAACAGTTTTCTTTCGCAGCATTTAGTTATTTTGTTGGTTAGACTATGCTCATTAATCATTATGTTTAGCGCCGTCGTGGTAAATTAACTCGTATTGTAACGCAACGTACCCCGAATCACCCAAAGTACACGTATATTGTGTCGATTGTTGAAATTCTTAACAAATACTTGGTAGCCAAAGTTGGTATTTCTCTGAACGACACATGTGTTTGCTTTTTCACTTTTTTTCTCTCTGAAATCAAGGCATGCATTAAGGTACAGCACGATTAAGTCAAACGATAACGACCAATGCCGGCAATTTCTAAATACAGTAGAAAACGATGAAAATACATACGTATTTTTGTAAAATAGACGACACAGCTTTAGTGTTTTTACGTATTGTCATGTGGTATTGTTATATTTCACTTCAAGTTTTAATAACTCTGTATAGATTTTTCACATAGACAATGCAAAACAGAAAACCAACTAAAAGATTTCAGGATAGAAAGGATAGGATAATATCAAGGTCTTCCTCACCTGTCAGTTGTATATATATGATTGTGTCTTAAGTTTATATTGACAACTTGTTAACTATCTGTATATCAATGCACCTAAACGGTAGCTATTATCAAAAGTCAGGACCCTAAGAATTACCGCTTTTATAAATACAGACAATTTTGCACATAAATCAGTTGACAAATCAGGATACAATTGAATACGTTCCACTCACTTCTGGAAATTGTCTACGGAATGTTAAATACCGTAATTGTACTGATAGGCCTCCCATTATACTTCCTCTAATGGTATCATATACCATAGACAATTACACGCGGAGTGACATGGCCACTTTTCCTTGTCCATTGGTCAGGTCGACCCGGCCTTTGTCCGGAGACTGACCGCAATACGATATCTGAAAGTGTTCGGGTGTCTCGGAGCTGGCAGACGCTCAGATGATTTACTTTGTAATCTACTTGTTGAACTCTATTAAACGAAAAAGTTAAAAAACATGTAAAGGACAAGCAAACTTAAAAAGCAAATAAATATATAAGTTAGATTATGACAGATCAAAAAGGTAATAACATTTTTATTTGATTTATTTTGAAAGTCTTTTTCTGAAAACATTTATATTTTATATGAGAGGTCAGGACATTATTATAATTTTTATTTCAGCGCATCTTCTTCATATTGAACAAATATAATGGGAAGCAATATAGAAATGGCCTATAAAATGGTGAATGACCTAGAGCTATTCCTATACAGAAGTATTTACAGTCCACACATCCCGATATTGCTCTTTTTTATACAAAAATAATAATACTTAAACGTAGCTATAGGTCGATTACCACTGTCAGGGATCACTAAAAGTGCAAGGCATACCCAGTTTATAGCTTTGGTAAAACTAATTAAGCACATTTTGTGATTCTATGGAATTTGTACTAGTAATATAGGCTTTTAAAATCATGTCTTTTCGTTGCCTGCTTGTTAAAGATTGCTCTTATATTAAAATCACAATCTATACTCCAAAACATTTTATATTCCGAAACTTGATATTTTTCCGTGAACAAAACAATAATCACTAAAAGAGAAATAACATTAACCATTCACCCAAAAAACCCGAAATCTTGTGAGGCTAGTTGAGCTGGAAGTATTCCGTCTTTTCGTATGGCAGAGTTATCTGCTCTTGTAAGCAGGTATTGATTGTTACGTCATTAGTTTGAATTGAGAACATTTATGACGTTACTCTTACAAACAAATGACGTACCAATCAATCCCTGCTCACACGAGCAGATAACTCTGCAATACGAAAAGACGGAATACGCATTTCTTCAAACTGCGTTTCTTTGATATTTTTATATTTTGTCCAACAGTAATTTGATGATTAGAAAGCAAAATAACCCACTAGCCACTAGACAATCTGGTTAGTTATATACAGAATGGAATACATTGTAAGGCACCAACAGTTCGCATTGAAAGGCGAGTACATTTGGCTATCTACCCAATGCATCCTATGCAGTCCTAGGTATATTGTTGTCTTGAGATTTGGTTAAAATAAGATTTGATACTAATTATGAAGGGTTGAGTTACAGGTCCACCAATGACGTTATCAGTCAAAGGAGTTTATAGTCTAATCTTATATAATAGCTAATACTGGAACAAGTAAATCTGCGCGAAAGATCTGTGTTAATTAATTTTGTTTGCTTTCTCATTCTCTGAATATTGTTTCCTTAACTACTGTCTAAATATGCAAGTCACATCTCAGTAACATTCGGTTTTGCCGGGATTTTCCGTGCACGAGTGTTTTTATAGATAAACAATGCAATGCGGAATTTCAATATTACCTAAATTATATAGCATGCACAATTATCATCCACAAAACAATTCAGCATTAATTATATTGAGACAATTTTACTCAAATGAAAACTTAAAATGCTAATTTGTATTTAGTACCTGTACTGTATTTTACAAGCACAAATTGTTTGGAAGCATTTGATCATCTGCCATGAAATGTAAGCCTTGTACCGTTATTTTGATTTTTTATATTATAATAATTTTGTCAAAACGTATCTGTGATGAAGAACAGGTGGACGTCGTATTAGACAAAATGTCCGCGATGTTTCTGTCCACGTCACTTGGAAGAGGGGTTGTCCACGTCACTTGGAGGAGGGATTGTCCACGTCACATGGAAGAGATGTTGTCCACGTCACTTAGAGGAGGGGTTGTTGACGTCACTTGGAGGAGGGGTTGTTCACGTCACTTTGAGGAGGGGTTGTCCACGTCACTTGGAGGAGGGGTTGTCCACGTCACATGGATGAGGGGTTGTCCACGTCACTTGGAGGAGGGGTTGTCCACGTTACTTGGATGAGGGGTTGCTATACACATTGAGGGACAATAGTTTATTTGTCTCCTGTTTTGTTAATAAACATAATAAATATAAAATTAACAAGCATCTTGTTCAATTATATTTATTTAATAATGCATATTGTTCCCTTATAATACTGCTCAGAGTTAATACATTTCATTATCTCCATAATTGTGAGCGATTATTTCTTGCCGTTTACATTTCAGAACTTATTATTTTTCTACGTTTTAAACGCCAAACGTTTTTAGTTATCAACAGAAATATTTCGAATATTTGTAAAATACAAATGAGTAATGACCTGAACAATGATTAGGACTTAATAGCAATGCGATATTATCATATGTTCATTTTTTGTACATTTAAAAGCTATTAGTTTTAGTAACGGGATGTGAGCGACAGAACAAACCGGTCTACATGGACAAATGATTGACCAATATATGCTACGCATCACAGAAACCATTAAATTTGTTCTCGATTGTATTGACCACAAATGTTAAAATGTAAAACTAGATAATTCGTACAGTTTCATCAACTGTTCATCTACGTTTACTGCAGAGCTTGTGTTTTTAAGATAAGGTGTTTTTCCTGCTTTATAAATGATTTCTGGTGGTCTTGATCTAGTTAAAATAACGAGATGAAGACTGATAAAAATAGAACCTGGTCACGTTTATGAGAAACGAGGTTAAGCATTTTGACAAGCCTGTAAGCTAACATATCGTTGTGTATTATAATCATTAAATATCTATCTATCAAATTTCAAAATGATCGAATGTTAGATTGAAAATCAATTCCCAAAACGTGAATGACAAGGTAAGATAAAAGCTTCAGAGATATGATATGTTAATGAAAACACGTTTTTAATGAGTCTCATTTCTAATGGGAATTCAATGCTAGAGATCTGTGCCAATAGCGAAATAGGATATATAATTTGACAGAACATATCAATAATAATTTGGTCGATTTGTATGTGTGTGAAGTTATATGGTAGCCAGCCTAGTGTCTCCCCATACACATTATCATCGATTTCATTTGACAGTAAGGCACTACCTGACGAAGGTGTTGCCCTATGAGGTATCTGTTTAAAGGTTTAACAGGAAAAGATTAATCGGAATGTCTAATGCCGTTATAGAGTTTACAAATATCGGCCTTAATTATGAATTAATCACTCCTTCTTCTGGATTCACGAGACCTTTTTATCAGTTTGCCGCCTTTGCACTTACAGTCCCCCAGGAATACCCATACTTTTCCCACCAATGACATACCCTTTACAGAAAGCTTTTAAATATTAAAAAAAAACCACTAATATAATATTTTATCGATCACCTCTGTATGTTATTACATTTGAGTATATTTTTCAGAGTAACTGACTTCCTGCGAAAATTTAACAGGTGTTGATACCTCAAAACTTGTCTGACCTTTCAATATTTCTTTTTAGAGTAATGCTGCGCGTAATAATAAAATAAACGATTAAGTAAATGAATAAAAATAATAAAAATAATATTTTTGAAAGCGAAATTTTAAAATGCAGGAAAATAAAATGATCCGAAAAGACTCTAATAAATTCTGAAAATCCTTCTATCAATTTTAAGATCATTAGAAAATGACGACAAACCTTTATTTTACATTTGCAACAAAACGTCATCAATATCGCAAAAATTACAATCTTTTCTAGCGTTTGCACGACACAGGTCATAATGCTTATTTATATAACATCAACGGTTTAACAGGTGACATTTGTTTTGTGTTGACAGTGAGTGGACAGGTTAAAATGTCACATGCACAATGACTACTGGGCTACAGGAGCCGGGCTACCTGCGCCCTGAGGACTTAACCAAATACTCTTCACTGATCACATGTCAAACTTGTTCATTTATGAGCTTTTATAAACATCTCTGGTGAGCATAATTGATTTGAAATAAATGATAACTGCTTCTTATTTCACTTCCTACAAAGGTGACAAATCCTTCCCTATACATCGATCGTGTACTATCGCTTCCCCACTTAGTGCTTTGCATTGTTGATTGATTGACAGGCATTCAGCCGATATCTTGTATCATTCCATCAGTTAGGCATCGCCCGCTCGCAGTCGTACTCCCCTAGGGCGATTCACTAACCGACCATTGGTCATCAGGACAGACCCACTGGTCAAGAAATATTCACTTAATTTAACAAACAAGATACTATCATTCGTCCACTGTACTGACATGTCATTATGCTACTTGTCAAAGCTTCCTTAAAATGACCAGTTGTCATACACTCACCTCCATTCCGAGACGTACATTAAAAGGAGATTAATATTTCTTATTTCTTTTTAATGAGAATACCGTTAATTCAATCCCAGTACATGAAGGACAATATCAGGTTTAGTTTCTTTACAACACATAAGTTATTGTTAATGTTAATTGAAAAATAACTTGACTCTATATCAAATTGGTTTGACGGAGCACATGCTTTCATCTTTCAGAGATTAATCTTTTATGACATAGTCAAGTAGACTTCCTTTTATTGTAACGTCTTGGCCACAAGTTTATTACTGAATACGCTAAAGAATGTATAACAATATGAAACATACATCAAACGAATGAAAATAAACATGTTCATAATCAAAAAACGTTTCTCATATTCTGATTAAGAAAGAAGTTTTTTTGTGGAATTCTCCCTTGCAGATGTGACCGTGCAACCTGCTATTTAATTACATGTCAAATGTGTGAATTACTAAAAAAGTGACGATCGGTTCAAAGCTATTTTGAAAATGTATATGAAATCTGGATATAGGAATGAACCGGCGTTCTCAAATCTAAATCTGAATATTAAACAATTTGAAATATATATTGAAACTGTCGAAATATCGTCAAAATCGTGAAATATTCCTTTTTTAATACGTGTACTGTAATTGTATGATATTCAGGTTCTATAAAATGTTTTTGTTATGATAACATATTTTAAAATTCTACTCGGCCAAGCTGCCTGTTTCATTGCAATCCTCCTTCTTGGTTTATTACATATTTATGTTAAACTGTCAATGTGAACGTGTAAACATTTATCATAAAAGTATAAAAGAAATAAATTCTATAACGTCAATACACGAACAGAAATTCAAAGCTCGATACAAAAAGACAACATCAGCAATAAAGAATAAATGAAATAAGTGTTACGAATGCTACGAAAACAGGACTCGAAAAGAGGTGTTCCGAAAGATACTCGTTTCCTGCACCACATGTTGCACACGATGTTTCCAGTCAAATCCATCAGTGAATGTAGGTCAACACGACCTAACTATATAGATATAATATACCTAGATACATTGAAATATCATATACGGGAAATCAGGTCACAAGTGTAGGGTATCAACTATCTAATTCTATTAATATGATATACATTAAAATATCATAACGGGGAATCAGCTCACATGTGTAGGTCAATAATGATCTTATTCTATACATATGATATACTTTGCAATCTCACATCAGGATATCGGGTGATGATGCCTACCGTCAAGATCCTTGCTACTTTTGAAGTAGACCTGCTTTGTGATTTAATCTCTTTAGAGCTAAAGATATGGACTGAAATAATCATATTTTGTATTAAACATGCAAATGGACGATGTCTCCAATAACTTAGTCATTTGATGAAAACAAATGTTTTATTTCTTTTTATTATGTTTTCCTCAAGGTTAGCGTTGCATATCATTTCATTTTGTTACTTAAATACAGATAAATTACATCTCAAATACTAATTTTCTTACAAATATTTATTTTATGATTTGACATGATTAACTGTCAATACAAAATGTCACATTTAAAAGACTAGCACAAGAGTTTTGAAATTTACGATAATGGAAAAAATAAAAAGGAAAAAAAATAAAATATGTAAGACGGACCATAGTTTTTAATCCAATCACGTTTCCTTAGTAGGGCGAGTACGTTTGCTTTAATGCATACACACGCTATCAGTAGGAGTTCCAGGGTCTGTTTGCTGTATACAGACCTAATTTAAGTGTGAGATCAGGTACTCCGGTCTCCCCCATGTAGTTTACACCTGGTTTGTAAATTTGTTATCTTCCATAAAAAGAAGTTAAGTCAGGAAGGAGGGCTGGACTGCAACATCCAATTCAGCCTATTTACATGTGAAAGTTCATGTTTTTGTTCACCTTCGTGGAGAACACCTGGCCTGAATGTGTCTTGTTTGAAAGTGTGCGGTTTATGAATATGAAGAGCATACCGTATTAAGTAGGGCTTTGATATCAGGTGCAATATTTATGAACTGTATCACATAGAATCAGTCGTAACAGCATACATGATCAGGATTTAACGTAAATCGTGATGGATGCACGTATAAAAGATTAAAAATTATCCTGGATATAGTTAATATGTAGCAACGCAAGGGAATTAGATACCTAATGTGTTACACATTTGATATGAATAACTCTAAAACATCATGATAATTAGCACACAATGCTGTAAAACCAAGGGTCATGCTTTGACGTCCTTTGAGGGAAGTTCATATTCTTTTACATGTAACGAACACGACGTTTAATATTCAGTAAACGTTTGATGGTACGATTATAAAGACCAACCCTTCGCTAAAACATAAATTCTTGTGATGTCCATTGACATTTATGACAGTTGTTTTTATTCGAAGCTGTCATTTTGTTTGTTTATTTCGTTACTTAGAAAGCTTTGTTAAACCCATTGAAAGTCGAGTAAGGTGTTTGTCTCGTATACAGTACATAGCTAGAAACGTTATACTTGTACGACATTCAGTACCTGCACATTTGATAATAGTTTTATGTATTGTTTTTTATATGCAATTTTGATAATAATAATTATGATAATGTTTTAACGTTTAATTAAAACAATAAAAACATTATATAGTGGTGTTATAATACATGAACTACTTTTGAAACTTAACGTCAGAATTGTTTTGTCATCATTATGTCCAGATGAAAGATTCTATTATTATTTTCTTGTGGAATAAATGCCACGAATTGCAGTTAAAACTGGACATTATATTCTTAAGGTATTACATGTGATGTTAATGGTATCAAACTCTTTTTTGAAATCTGTTATACCAGCTTAAAAAGGATGTATCTCACGGCACATTTCACTCACGAGTCAATATATTTTTCAAATTTTCAGATGACGTATAAATCACATTTCAAGGAATTTAAAGCAACCATGTTCTAATCGTGGTTTACCAGAAGAGGAGACGAGCCCTTCAAATGTTTATAACTGGGAATATTATGCTGAAAAATACTGAAACCCTGACACAAGGTAATGTTTATTTATCGCTGATGTTTTATATTGGAAAATTATATTGGTTCTGGATCAAGACAACACCTACCAGAGGTAATTCTGTCATGTGCCACAATGTTTGGCGCGGAATTTTTAGTTCTCACTTCTGATTGGTTGAAGTTGCTCGGCGGTGCAATTAGATTGTGCTTTGTCCTAAATTAATTTAGTGTTCATAATAAATTAATATAAATCCCAAAAAAGTGTTGTCTGCATTTTATAATTTAGTAAATAAATATATACAGGATTATTTTTAGCGTCAATCTAATTAAAATTATATCTTCACATCGCTCCCGTTTACTGATATGTCGCGTTGAAGATCTAACAACATCCCATAGAGGGTCACGTCAGAGGTCAACATGAATACATTATCGTATTTATAACAAGCCAATCAAAACGCGACATAACTCTTTCTTTCAACCAATCAGAAAGCAGGACCTGTAGCATTTAATGCACACAACTCGTAGCCCAAAATCCACTTTTTCGTCTTGTCCAGTGATAGTTTGAATATTGCGAAGCCTGTCATTGGTTAATTGTAGTTTCAGGTTGTTAAACTTTTTAACGACAACATCAACAGAAGAGGAAGTCTCTCTTATTTCAAAGCAAAATCCACAAATTGTACAAACGTCGTCTTGTAGATAGACACGGCGTGGTGTCATGGGCACCGCCATTTTCGTCTCGGTCTTTTATCATAGCAAGTGTGTTCCGAAATCATTACATCATCACTTACAGAAATGCGTAAGCTCTCATCTGATTGGTTAATGCAAAGGTCGCCTGAACATGACCCTCTACGGGATGTTGTTAGATCTTCAACGCGACATATCAGTAAACGGGAGCGATGTGAAGATATAATTTTAATTAGATTGTTTTTGCGTTGTATTGGTTTCATGCAAAATGCAGGTTTTATTTCTCTGTATATAATGTTTAACCTTCAAAATAATTCTGCTTATTCCTTATTTCATATCTTATTGATTTTAATTAAATGTACATATACTATAGCGTCATAACACAAGAACCTGATCGGAATTCCAAGTTGATGCCATAAAACTGAAAAAATAACATGGGAAGACGTCCAGTATCCCTACATCAGTCGCTGTTCAGAGGAGCAGTTAGTGTTCCCCTACATCAGTCGCTGTTCAGAGGAGCAGTTAGTGTTCCACTACATCAGTCGCTGTTCAGAGGAGCAGTTAGTGATCCCCTACATCAGTCGGTGTTCAGAGGAGCAGTTAGTGTTCCCCTATATCAGTCGCTGTTCAGAGGAGCAGTTAGTGTTCCACTACATCAGTCGCTGTTCAGAGGAGCAGTTAGTGATCCCCTACATCAGTCGGTGTTCAGAGGAGCAGTTAGTGTTCCCCTATATCAGTCGCTGTTCAGAGGAGCAGTTAGTGTTCCCCTGCATCAGTCGCTGTTCAGAGGAGCAGTTAGTGTACCCCTACATCAGTCGCTGTTCAGAGGAGCAGTTAGCGTTCCCCTACATCAGTCGCTGTTCAGAGGAGCAGTTAGCGTTCCCCTACATCAGTCGCTGTTCAGAGGAGTAGTTAGTGTTCCCCTACATCAGTCGCTGTTCAGAGGAGCAGTTAGTGTTTCCCACACGACATTTAGTATCTATCACAATATGTCCTTAAAAAGCATATAAAGTCAAAATGAATCAAACGTGAGGCAACTTTGGGCCTATTTAACAAGACGAAAAAGTGCAGATACAGCAATGTCGTCAGCAATTACCTAACCGATAGTTATCGGGAACTAGATTACTTGTTTGACTTGACGCTTGTGTCAGAACGCACACATTATAACACCGTACAGATCATTGATCTACTACAAAGAGCTGTATTTAGTGAATACGGACACAGTCTACTACTCGAGTATTTTATAAAATGAACACCGCCCTATCACCTTCGATGTAAAATGAAGATACCTTTTCGAATAACGAAACTATTAAATCAGAATATTTGCCATACATTGTATCAGATATGTGTCATTGTCGACAAGGAAATTTCTTTGAACCTATTTAGCTTCTCTGAATAAGTCTAGAGAGTAGTAAAGAGCATCTGTATTGTTTTGCAAAAAGTGACCATAAAGCTGTGTACACTGAGGTGGAGGAGGTGGGACCGACCCTGAAGTCTGACATTGTGTACTGCTAGCGTTTATATGGCACACAATTAGGTTGCAATCTGTTCAATATTTATAAAGAGTAACAAAGTAATGAGTCGGGCATTTAAATGACACCTTTTAGCGTTCATTGCATGCACATATACGGCTTTGGGCGTCAGCTTGAACCAGGTTCGTTCGAGGGGGGAAAATACACATTATTACATGACAGGAAGGAATATGAATAACGAATGACATTCAAGTGCAAAAGTAAGGCTTCGCGCAGGGACCCTGACCGGATGTGTGTGTAAACATATAAAACAGAGAATACCTTTCAGTGTAAGGGCAGGTGTCACATCCGGGGAGAGAGACCAAACAACGCGAAAACAAAGCGTGGACAGGTACCGTCATAATTAACTTTATCGTGAACACGTTGGTGGGAAAGACTTGTATAAACTCTTGATAACGCTCTTGAATGAAAATGTCAGCACTGAATAGGTTCTATTGTTCACAGCACTGCTAGTGAAACATGGCCTCTGCAGAGATTTCAAAAGTGAAAACAGTATAAGATATTTTTAGATACCTGGCAAATACATCGAATGTTAATGTTATTATTGCCATTATTGCAAAACGCGCGAAAAAATACTCAAATCATCAATACAGTATAAATTGATGAAGATCATAATGATGTACACACCATACATGATTATGAGTTAAAAATCAGAAATACTAATGCGTTTTTCTAAAATTGTAAATTTTTGCAAGGTCGTTGATATTTCGTATAATATTGCGACTTGCTTGCTTGCGAAATATTGGGCATTTGGGAGGTGGTGAGGATTTATGTTGCGACAAAAAATATATAAATGGAATGTTCAAGATGTATACCCAGTTTCTACTGTGTGATATAAAGCTGACATTATATTAGTAAATGGCATTCAACAAGCGATAACAAGTAACTGATTTTTCTGTATTGTTTTTAAGATAAAAACATCATTTGTACTCATGAATAATAATTTTTAAAGCTTCATCATAAACCAATATTTCCTTGTTTACAGTAATTGTGCTTAGAATATGCTCATCATACATATTTGTTAGATGTGTCTTGTTGTGTAATGAACTACGCAGACCGGGTTTCCATCAGGGAAGCTTCAATTTGCAATGCTTATTTTTAGAAGCGTCATTATGAGACCGTTTTCTTGCAATATGATCTCATTGTTTTTTATGATTAAAATTATTTGCTCTATAGTTGACGAGTGATTGTTTTCCTTTATTCGAGATACAGGAATGCTTACCTATGAAGAGGGACGGATTTTCCTCCGATTTTTCGTGAGGGTTCTGCTGTCTGTTTGTTCCTTTCCCATTTCATCTCGGTAATAATTACTAGGATTTATAATGATAATGTAAGACCTCTACTTTTGGTATAACCTGCTAAGTAAGATATGTTACTGCTACTTTCCTGTTAATGTCGGAAAGCGTCAATTCAGTGTAATGTTGAAATGCATTTTTGAGGTGTATTATTAAGCCTGTAAGTTTCAAACTTTTCATCTTGGAACGTGTTTTAAAATTCAACATGTTCATACAATTAAGAATACATACCATCTATAGTAGTACGTATCGTTTGTTTAAAGTTTTATTTGAATCCGACCCTTTTGTACAAACTAAAAATTAGATATGGACACAAAAATCGAGCCAAAGGCATTATACTGTTTCACTCAAGCTATCAAAGATAAAGAAAAACAGCACGTGGAAAAGATCCAATAACAATATGAAAAAACAGCGACATGTTGATTTGAACTTTTGAACGTTTTTTTTACAGTAATCAATAATTGCTCATCTGTGACACATCATCGTGTCTCCGACTGTTGACTGCCTAGGGCCTTACTATCTAATTTCACCTCATGTCTACAGTTAGGTTTCACATTTATACCCTGAAGTGATCAGCATGGTTAGCTTTAAAAGTAGCTATTTAAAGCGCTTGATATGAAGTCATTAGATGATGTTGATGAATTCCGTTTCGGAATTCTAACTTACACCTTTCACTGGACGTTATTTGATTTCTGAATTTCGTTTTTCATTCATACTAAAGAAAATCAAGTTGATAGGATACATACTGAAGAAATATGGACATCCACTAATACTACGATAGATTCAGTGTGTCTGCCTCCTCTTGTTTGCTTACATGGTGACTATCATTACAAAGTTCATTCTTACCCATAATTCATAGCTGGTTTCCTGGTAACATGTCGGCCTTGTCCCCGGTGATCCCCGGTTAATACCATACGTCTTGAGTTTAACTGTCTCCTTTAATCATGATATTAAATGATTAACAAGTCTCTTGACTTTATCCTATTAATAACAGCGGGTTTAGAGACTAGTTAGACGTAAACTAATATAAGTCCGTGTAGCTTCATAATTGATAATAATGGAGTAATAATTGAGTAGATGAGAGCAAAACATATAAATCTCAACCGCAAAGACAAGTCGGATATAAAGACAGTAACAGTGGGTGAAATTATTTATGAGGCATGAAAACAAAACGAATGCTGACAGTGACCTCCTCAATAAACTGGAACCTGTGGCCCCAGTCTTAATACCTTATTTCGACGGTGTAAATTCAATACCTTCCTAATTGTCAGAAGAAATCATAAACGGCGCAACATATAGTGATAGATAATGTGATGATGGCTGCCACATGTGGCGCCTGTCAGGATGGTCATCATCAAAGGAGGCGTTTGTCATGATGTCCTACAAGTATATCGTAGATATGGATTCGTGGTATCTTCAGTCGAATAGGGTATGGAATTCATATCGACAATATAAGTCACAGTGATACAAGTGTCTCCCACCCTTCGCAGGTGTGTCTCCCGTTTTAGCCGGGAAAGATCAGCTTGTCACCCCCTACGGGGAGATAGCCTCATGCCGTTTAGCACGTGTTCAATTATGACGTCTTAAAAATGTGTCACTGGTAATTGTGACGTCATCAAAAGTGAATGACGATATTCATACCCCACATGTGATTTTGTTTACAAACATGGCAGACTACTGTCGGTGGAGTTGTGACTGACATAATAGGATGGGAGAAAAAAACATCACCCCCGATATTTCTGTGTCACAACCTCAATGTAGGGGAAGATTCTATTAAGCATTGCAAAGGCAACATGACCAAAACATTCATTTTTGTTTTTACAATTAATCATTGTTTTAATCTTAAAATAAATGATGTAACATAAAACAATAAACCATAGCATTAACAGCATGTAGAAAATAAAAAACTCAAGATTCTTTATGAAAAATCAACTACAATACTGAGGGAATACATGTACCACAACGAAAACAATGACCCTATGGAGGTATTAATAGATTGTCATAATTGTTGTATATTTTAACAACTTTAGTAAGTACAATTAACATTATGTTAACTCAACTGAATTGAAAAAAATGAAGCAGAAATAGTTACGCACGTCTGTCGTGCATTATAATCATATTTCAATATTTAGTGTTAAACAACATGTATTCTACATATATTTCATTGTATCAATTCAAACAAAATCGATTTGTTTTTTGCCATTTATATTATGAGTCAGACTAAAATTCATATAGACATATGTACAAAAGTATTTACCAAACCAAATTTCGGAAACATTCCGGCAATCTGCGGTAGGTACGCTAGAAAGTAAATGAGCGATTTAAAACGCCAACGAGCACGCTAAAATGCAATATATTTGACATTTTGTAACAAGATATTTCGCCACCCAGAAATAAGGAGACAACATACAGCGACGAGTTCACAATAAAAGTAGAACCTTTCCAAATACATGTCAAGCTGACAGCAGTCACTGGAACGATTCCATTCACACTAGGTGTAATATGCGAGCACCTGTTTACCATCAACAGACTGGCTGGTTTCGTTTAATTCTCTATTGAATGTACCCA
Organism: Mizuhopecten yessoensis; assembly: GCF_002113885.1. NCBI lineage: Eukaryota > Metazoa > Mollusca > Bivalvia > Pectinida > Pectinidae > Mizuhopecten > Mizuhopecten yessoensis. Next base: position 287,723 of record NW_018480054.1, on the reverse strand, counting down.
ATATGATTAAAATCATCTTGGTTCAATAAAATGATAGGACTATTTTATTGATTCACGTAGCTGTCAAATGGAGTAGTTATTTTGTAAGTGATAAGTAACAAAACTATATAATGTTGCATTCGTCAAATGTTTTACAAGGAGTTGTCGGAAAGGTTCTTACTCACATTTAATGAAGATTTTCTTTATTTTGGCAATATTTCCATCGAATCATCTATATGCAAATATTGTGATAAAATGACATGCTGTTCGTTCAATATCTTTAACTACAGAGATAAGTCATTCTGGGGCGTGGAGGTCAACAGCAATTATTTATACTGCAAATATCACCAGACATTCATTTCAAATCCTTTCTGAGTTGGTGAAACAACTTTGAACAGCCAAATCAAACATTGTTCTGTAAATAGACTTCCTTTACTAGTCCTGTGGATCTGGTGTCGCCAGCTATTTCTTACGCCAACTCCTGGCGACACACGAATAATTGACCGAGGACAGCTCTAATTGGTAGCGTAGGGTTTCGCCTATTGGCCAATACACGTTAGGCCTAACACAGCCTTCATGCATTGAAGACCATTTAAATGATTGAAATTAACCGATTTTCATTCACAAAGACATTTTAATTGCTGGAGTTGAATTTCATCTTTGGTCAAATTCAACTTTACTGTTGAGCTTGTAACATAAAGATACCGATTACACCAGGAATAATGTGAATTTTGATTCCACTTTGAAAGATATATGATTTCAGTCAGTGAACCATAAGGTATTAACTAATAGCAAAATAGCCTTGGCTTTTATTTAATCCCAACACCTATACACTAAGTGTCATACATATCATAGGAACTCTTACAGAGAGACGCGTTCACAATTCATAGTTAATATCCTATGGTTCACAATTCATAAGCAATCCCTTAGAAATAAAATTGTTGATGCGTTATCGTATCAATAAGGGCCAGGATATGATATGATCTAGTCCGTCGTCATTTCTACTCTACAACGGTATCATCTTGGTACCTTATATAAATATGGCATTTAAAAATTAATTTTCATATATAATTATCACCTAGTGATTTTTTAGTACACAATCTGCATATGATTTATTAAACTGCATGTGATAATTATTTATATATAAGTATTTATTATTATTAAATATTTGTTATATATAGAAAACAATTAAAAAACGCTGACATTTCGATGAAGTAAATTGAGATTTATTGATATGTATTTATTGCATATTAAAATCTATAAATAAAATATGTAGAAAATAGAAGATTTAATGTTACATAATAAGGAATCCTGTTACACAGCCACAGTAGTTCTCCAATCACAAATATATCACAAACCTATCACATACATCGTTCGAATTAATTCAAAACATAGAGAAAATCGACACTTTGTTTTTCCATAAGTATATATGTTTCCATTATAACGCACATCAATATTTTGTACGTATATCTCTTGCTATTTAATAGCATATGGAAGACAATGTACTGTTTCAACAATCAGCAACAATGAAGTATCAAAAAATTCATCACAAGATAATATACTTTGATACAGGAAGACAAGTCGAATATGGCATAAAATATAGTAAAACTTCAATATCCTGCCACACTGCTTAGCCAGCACAATGATACTGACTCGAATAGTGATGTCAACATATCGAGTGACACGTATAAAGATAAATCTATTGTAAATAATACGAAATCCTAAAAACGGAAGCACTAAGTGGAAGGGCCAGGCAAAGAGTGACGATAGATTGAGGTTTTACTAAACATCTGGTATTTTATAATATTTTTTTTATATTTTGCATTCCATACATTTTTCTTAAGAAATGAAATGAACATGTTATTTTATAACATATTGTATAGTCAGGTAAAGTAAAATGCTGCGTAGTTCACCAAGGCCTCCACATATCCTCCTGTTTATTTGGTGATATGATGACATTTAAATTCTGACCAGTGCCGTCGTCTGTCCTACTCCTTAACGGTTCACCGTGGCCATATATCACTGGCTGGTCATTAGTGTTAGACTGTCCGTAAACTGGGACCGGTTCCCTGGGCCGGGTGGGAATACTGAGGACGGTAGGAACAGGTTTAATATTGATATTTTGGGTCTGTGCTGTGTTGATAGCTTGTGTACAAGCTACAGTTACGGGCGCTACTGAAGCCGACACATGTGTCGTCGTCAAAGCTGCTTGAGATTGTAACATCGGAATGACATAGTTATTCATGTTCCCGTTGGACAAGAGATTAGCAGGAATAATGAAGGCCATCTCTCCTGTTGACATTTTTGTAGGGATAAGTTGCACACCGCTGACAAGTTTCGGAACTTGCATGCTGGGTTGTTGTATTGTAGTCTGTGGCTGTATTGTCTGAATGTGTACCTGTTGTTGCTGTTGTTGTTGTAGTTGCTGTTGTAGTTGTTGTTGTTGCGGTTGCTGTATGATGTGTGGCTGGAATTGTTGAATGGGTTGTTGTTGTTGTTGTTGCTGCTGTTGCTGCTGTTGCTGCTGTTGCTGCTGTTGCTGCTGAAATTGAGGGATCTGAATGGGTTGGCCGTTTATTAATCCCTGCACAGACAAAGCAGCCGTGGAAGTAGCGGTAGGAAGAGCAGCACTTAAGGTATTAGCGACAAACGGTTCCTGGGCCTGAATCGCTAAAACTCCATTATCCATTATATTTGTTCGTAGTCCATTGTGAATAACATTTTGAACCACATTGTTCTCCGGTAAGGGTATTTGGTGAGAATGGCTTGGAATATCTTCAGTTTTACAGAAGACAGTTGTTTGAGGTGGTGACGACCTCAGATTATCCAAACATTGGGATGAGGGAATCCGTGACGTTTGTAATGGCGGGTCTGGATTAACCATGCAATTAGCGAGATGGCTAAGGAGCTTCGACCTTACTTCTGTGTCAGGTCCCTCCATAGAGCCAAGAAAGCTACTGACCTCAGATGCACATTCGTTAAATCCCAATCTGTATTTGTTGATCAAAGTCGGATCGCTAGTTGCAAGGGCTGTAACAATAAATAAACACAATTTAAAGCGGTGATTGATCAAAAACGTTGTTTCCTTAGCCTTATCAGCATGCCCATTAATAACTAGCTACACACTAGCAATTCAAACTTTGAATAAAACAAATTAGATTATTAAACCACGGAAGTCTCTATATAAATAACTCTTCTTTACTTTATGACCTTCCCTGAGTATATCTAAGTATACAACGTTTGTCAAATGACAAACATACACAGAAGATGTTCGTCATAACGAACCTATCACATATAAATGGTAATAAGGTGGAAGATTTTTTTAAAATATCATATTTCTCAGTGTTTCTGATATATTTAATCAATAAACATATTTACTTTTCGTAAATACATTTTATACACGAGATGGAAAGACATTTAAACATATCTTAACAACTGTACCTGAGAACTGCTGCTTCTGTAATGTTCGAAGATGTCTCACAGTTATCTCGAGAATATCAGCTTTTTCCATTTTGTTTTGACGAGCACCCTGGAAAGGAAATAAAAATAAGACTTATCAATCACGTTATAATGGATTCACGGTGATACAACTGACGCAATTCCTATACAACATAGACAATCACTACATCTCGCAGTTTTGTCACACTTAGTGCTATCTTCCTATCATACAAACATTCTATGGTATCATCAGAATCTCTAAAACACACAAATATCACAGAAAAAATGCATTAAAGTGTTTATCACAGAGTATACAAATGTATGAATTATCCCTCCATTTTTCTGTCCCACATGAGTAAAGAGTTCCATTTGACTACCAATCAGTGTGGCGTTCAGGGTTGAATAGTGAACATTAGCTCTGTAATGGGTTTTAACCATAGTTGATTAACAGCTAACGCATCAAATAGACGACATGATTTATGCGACAGATTCTTTCCGAAAGCTTTCTGCCTACAATAGCAGTTTAATAGTACTTCAGATTCCCATCTGCCTTCTTTTTGAAATTGTCTTTTATATTAGAAGTAGAAATGCATTACGAATACATATATGTATTTACAGAATGCAACACTCCATTGTAGAAACTAAGTTTATTGTCGATGAAATAAATATTCATAATGGTTCTGTCTGTTCATCTCTTATGATAAAATGGTTATTCATAATGGTTCTTGCTGTATAAATGATAGCACTGGAGAGATATGAAGATCTTTGTGTAATGTCAGGCGGATGCAGTGTAGACTTATATGGCTCTAAAACCACTCACAAAAGTGACATATATGATTCCTCATTATAAGTTAAATTATGCAGGAATATTCATATTTAACAATGTCACAAATAACATGATGCTTTAGAAACTCTAAGATTATATCTTTGTTTTGAAAGTGGCATATTTATATGACATCAATAGTTGAAATTCTTCTGAATCAAATACTTTTAATAGTTTCTATTTCAATTTTATTGTTTTAATGAAACTGTTTTCTAATTTCTATTCAAAACTCATATTTATTATTCATTTTGTATTTCTTATATCATGATATATTTGTTGGAATTCAATTAATACCGTAACTATGCTTCATTAATATATTTTAGAAACATTATATATGGTATATATATTTCCTTTAAATTGCTTCACTCACTGAGTATGCGTAAAGATTCTATGAACGATCAATAGCCATCTGTACTACGTAAGTCATTTAGTATTAAACTTTTATTCAAATACATTGTTATTATAATCATGTAGGTAAATTGAGGTTTAAGCACACAAACTTTAAAAAAGTTATCTTAAATTTAAAAAATCCCTAAAACAGAAAGGTAGGGAAGTATTGGATTCCGTCTATTGTTTCCCCAGCACTTCAGATGAATAAGATTTAGATAGACTGAGGTTTTGAACGCCCTCCGATAAGAGTAAAGAAACTTGAGATTTAAATATCCCTTAAGATGGCCCCCTTTTCCCCAGGTAAGATACCTTGTTGAGTAATACCAGTACATGGCTTGTCAAAGCTTGCGAGCAGACGACCAGAGAAGTCATCCGATCAGTCATGCATGCCTTGTACGTGACAAGATAAACAGAGGACCGTGGGAAAATGAACCTTCTCCAGTCTTAGTGTAATTATATATAAACATCTAACGATGACTAAAAGCATTTTGTTGACGTTCTTAAGTTTACATTATAAGACTTTTACTTATATTTGCATATATGTTTTCTAATTTTACAGGCTCTTAAACCAGATTTTGTATTTGTGAATAATATTTTTTAGAATTACGTGAATTGTTTTTGACGAATTGAATAGGAACCTATTGCGTATAAGCATTAGTGTAAATCGTCTACTTAAGTCATTTAATTCACACAATTTTGTGTGAAAACTGTGATATTCATTGTAACAAATATGACCAGGTGATGATGATAAATATTACTTAATTTTCAAAACAACCTTTTTTTCTATAATGCTAATACTTCGTTTGAATGTTGTACAGTAAGAGCCTTTTACAACAACAAAAAGCGTTAGTAACAGAACCTTAGCTGTCAATAATAATCATTAGTTACAACCTTATGCATCAACAAAAACCCTCTGTAACAAAACACTAAACACCAGCAATAAATCTTCCTAACAGAGTCTTAGCAGCCACTATGTTCTCATGGTACATAACCTTAACTCTAGGCAACAACGCCTTTTAGACCAACAATAACCCCAAGTAACAAAGAGTAATTTATCCATAATAACCCTCAGTAACACAGTCTTATACATCCACAGTAACCAGTATAATCAGTGTTTTTCATCAACATTAATCCTCAGTAAAAAATTATTAGTTCGTAATAACCCTCAGAAATAGCTTTGTTAACATTTGTTTTCATACACATTAACCCTTAGAAATAAAGGCTAACCAACAATAAATCTTAGTAACAAAGCGTTCTCAATCCATATTGACCCTCAGTAGTTTCAGTAAAAGATACTTTTAGATCAGCGATACCAGTCAGTAATCCATTATAACCTTTAGTAACAGCATTGTACGTACATTCACAATAATAACCCCATCAATAGAGCCTGAAACCTAAGTAACAAACCTTATTTATCAACTATAACCCTCAGTTACAGAACTTCTACGTCGACAATAACCCTAAGGAAACAGAGTCGTATACATTAACAATAACCCTAGCTTGCTTGAGGCATCGGTTACGTTCATATCTGAGTTGCCTGGTTAATTAGAAACATTCACCTTAAGGTAATTTACCATATCATTTCATCGTGTGAACGTCGTACAAAGAGAGATTGTATTGAGGACTGCTGGGCCATAGATTCAATCAAGCGTGACGAAAGTTATGACTGACTAATGGAAAGTGGTTGCTTGATACATAAGGTAATCATTTCATACCTGACATAAGGTCTCTTAAGGTCTGCCATTTAACTTTTCATTTGTATTAATTGATATTAATTATTAGAGTACAGTGCAATGGGATGAATACTTATATATATACTAAATACACTAATTAATATATATACTTAATATATTTTCCTTAAATTTAGTTTCACTGCTCTGGGTTTAAAGAATATCGCATGTCAATAGATCATAAACATCTTTTATGCAATTGGACACAAAATGATACTGATATAGACAGTTATTACAGCGGACGTTATAGCACTGTAATTATGTAACTAATATTTTTGTAGAAAAGAAAACAAGTTTGAAAGCAAAATAGTAAACAAAACATTTTTTTTTATTTACCTTATCATTAATCTCCATATTTTTTGTTCGTAACAAAGATAGTTAAATAAACAGTTTTCACAACGAAGGCATTGTTTAAATATGTCAAAACAGTTTTGTTTTGTTCTGAAGATAGTCTACGTCTCAATACAGTCTTTGTTGTCTAGTCCCAGAGTTGTGTAGTGCTCAACACTTTAAACCACACTCTTTAATGACTAACCTGTAGTAGGAAGTTTGTCAGAAAGAATATGTTAGTGGACAAAGACCATTAAAATATATGAGATTGCGTGGTATATCAGGAAATTAATATGTTGACTATAGGGTGATTCAAAACGCGTCTACTGACTGATAAAAACTTGTTCTTAGTAATCTTGTATTTTGAGAAATGACGTAAACGTTACCGAAAAAGATCCCATGAGATTGTATACGCTTATACAACAACTAGTATACAATGAAACAATACACCTTATACAATTTGACTTTATTATCTTGAGACATCTCAGTTTTATATAGTACTTGAAATTAATAGGAAAAAGACAAGACAAGCAAATAATTATACAAAAGTGCAACTACAGGGTAAAGGTATTTATATGATTTCTTAGACAGCCAGGGGTTCGCTCACCTCTTTTTTCATTACTTCCAGAAGTAGAGACTTCAACTCAGCAAGACTAGCATTGATCCTTGCCCGACGTCGTTTTTCCATAATTGGCTTCGAGTTCTGAAACAAATAAGACACACATAACGAAAAAGATAAATACTTATATTTTGAGGAAAGATAAACCAAAATATCTCTTTATGTGATCAGAAAATGTCACTAATGTATACTTCTAAGGAATGACCTGTACAGGGAAATTAACAGTGAATTTGACGCCCCGAAATAAAACATTATGGATGAATTCAATAGAACGAACGTAATTATAGTAAAATGTAATTTACAGAGTTAACTATTCTGTGGACGTTTTCTATATAGGGTGTCGGTAACGAACTCTTTCATTGTCATATACATTATACAGATTTATGCTTTCGTCTTGTCCCAATAACAACAAATAACTATTTACGTCATAAACGAAATGTCTAATTAACGTTTAACCTACCTTTCTGCTTTCTGAAGCAGTCGATGACACTTTGTCAGACAGCATGGTTTCTGTGTCTGAATCCATGGATGATATTTTCCTTTCCTTTCTTTACTGATTTGGTCAGGACACCATATCTCGACCCTTTGCCTGTTAATACATGTTTGGACATGGACAATGTCGCATACTTTTGCCTCGTGGGAAAGTGTATTGGCCTTGTCGTTCAATGTCACTCAGCCTTCCAACACAGACACGACCCGTGCCTGCCTAACATTTCATTGGGTATTACTACTGGAACGCGGACGCCCCACAGGTAAAACCGTCATTCCTATACAAAGCTTGTCAACAGGTAAGAAGTCTGGCACGCGACACAGAGTGTGGGAAAGCCACGCCTCTTTTCTTACCTGAGTTTTATCACCTGGCTATACTTGTTGAATACCTGACGTGATCCCGGAGATACTGTTCACGTCGGGGCACGTACTCGTGGAGCGTGAGAAAGCAGGGAGAATCGCACACTTACTAGGCATATGATATATTAATAGGCATAAAAATATATGCGGCACGATGACTATAGATGAAAGCAAACATAACATTTATACAATCACCATAGGTTTCTTTGTGGTTAAGCGATTTTTAAAGCACACCAACTGTTTGTACTAAAGCTTATGTGTTTGGTAGATACGAGATTTATAAATCCCACCTCTATGTGTAGATGAATCCTAACATTCCCTGTTACTAGTTCGGTTGTTGCTTTGATGAACATCACAGAAAACTACATTACACTGCAATACGGTTGATTAAACTAGCTACTCTCTATCGGACGTCCGGCAGTTTTCAGCCTGGTTAGCCTACTGATAAATATATGTAAAGCTATCTTCTGCGACACCTTCAAATTTTTAAAACACATAACTTTCCCGCCTGTTTTGAGGTTCAAAATGACCACCTTAGGACAGAATATATATAATTATGTTTTGATCATGAGTCAAGAAAGTCTTATTGAATGACTCGGTAAGCTTACTTACTTTCGAACAACTGGGCAATGGAGTGTTCATATAGTCAATGTCTCTTTGAACTTTGGCCTATCTTAGTGCTCCCGGAAGTAGCTGAAGGTAACAGAACATGTTTAGATTTGTAACTCGAAAACCCCGTCATAAATTCATCCTCAATAGTTTGGTTCCTACCGCATGATATGACGATCTTCAATAATAAATGAAATTTAATCTAAAACAGAAATTATCAATTCAGTGTATTCATGTTTACAAATACCGCATATCGAATAGACTAAACGATTCAGAATTTATAATTCACTGTTTAATATACTGGTTAATATCGGAGACCGGACTGAAAACAGCGGGATCGAGTAATAATGCTCTTCACTAAGTTAGTTTATCAAATTTACGTCATACGTCTTATCTAGCGGTGAATTAGAGAGCTTCGTAACATTTTCTTTGTTATGGAAGGAATATTGAATTCCGGAATAACAATATTCTGAAAATGTCAACGATGGCTGTACTGTAGCGCCCATTTTCCTCTTTTGACGAGGTTCTTGATGTCTCTTCTATTAAATCGAGTATTCGCAATTGATAACATCACATTTTGTCCTTGTATGGAACTTCTGAAGTACATTTTGTCCTTGGGTACTTGTATTTGTCCGTTTGCACTGACGATGAGTGGTATTTTTCCTCTTGTTTTAATGCTTTGGTAAATTATGTCAGCCTGTGTTAACGCTGTGGTGTATTTCTTCTTGTGTATAAACGCTGTGTTGTATTTGGGCTCTGTGATTCCTTTGCAAAACATGATATTCCTGTCACTGCTGAGCCAAAAGAAAGTAATGGCTGTGCGGGTTCTGCATGGAATTTGTTAAGTCTAGGATGCATCAGACTCATGTAATGTATTTGTTCCTTCAGGAAATGAGATGTTAGCGCAGTCATGGACATTTTGTGATGACGTCATGTGCTGATCTCAGAATAACTCCTCCTTCAGCCCATTCTTGTTTTACATAATAATAATAATAATGATTCGAGGTTCTTACATACCGCTCTATCACAACCTTTTTCGTAGGTCGTCTCAAAGAGGTTCACATATTATTATCCGTGGTTATAGGGCTTTTGCAACCAGCCAATATCTTTCTCAACATCATGGGGAGCATACAACTGGTGCTGCCATTTCGGTGCGAACAGCTAGCATTCAACAAGTCTAGCACTGCCAAACCACGTACTCAGTTACAGCTGAGTAGACTGGAACAAGCGGAGTGAAGTATCTTGCTCAGAGATACAACACAGAGCCGTACCGTGACTCGAACCCGCAAACCTTCGGTCACGAGCCAATTCAAATACAACTATGGTCCAGCTAGATACGTTATTACTAGTGACATAGCTTTGAGAGATCTTTGGTGGGAAAACTTTATATCGAGAGGCTCCTTCTATCAATTGAAGTGCGGATATATGACAAAGGAAAGAAACATTTTCGAAAGCTCGCAAACTAAGTTTCCAATTCCTGTTTGTGTTCAAAACAAACGTAGCACTTGTTATCAGGTTGATCATTAAAAAACAATGATCGACAGACAGAGCATCTACTAATTAGACAAAAATCTAGGCTTGCTTGATAATACTACATTTGCAATTTTGTTCACAGAAGAAATACTAGCTTATCATGCTGGTCTATTACAATATTTCCGTATATTCTTTTATGATAAGGAATACGGACCAGCACCGCTTTCTTTTAATTTTGAAACTTTGAAATCCTTACAATTTCATTTTAGCATTAGTTCTGCGAGTTGCTTAACCCAGTTTTCATCTAAGCTCTTGAGGCCATTATTAGAACAATGAAATAAAATAAACAGTTTTATTGACATCACTGCATATGCCAGGAGGGGAATAGGAAAAGCTACTGTTGGAAAATCTTGTTACCGAACTCAAAAAATGATATTGTCAACAAGAAACTCAATCATTTTCACTATGTCATCCTTAGTATATATCTTTCTAATCTTTGTTATATAATTTTGTGATTTAAATATCATGACAAAGATACATATACTCATATTGTCGTTTACATTTTTAGGGAGGAAAGTTCTCATAATCAGGAAACGAAGGCGGTCCTTCAATATTGTATCAGTTAAGATTAGGCGTGTGTTTTCATTTTAACTTATTGAAATTAATTGCAAAAGTATGGGGGCAATTTACACAGTATAACATGGAAACAGTGTTACTAGCAATTATGCCATAACAATATTTAATAAGTATAATATACTACAAATAATTGATTTGTATATGTATTATATTTGTATCGTAACATATGTGAATATATACTATAAAGCATTTATATTGTAAGGTATTATCTGTAAATTACTTATAACTTATCATAGACACTTTAAAATAGAAAATAAAATTATTGTAAATGGCACACTTTAAAGCATGAATTGTTTGACAATAATTTGAATTGCATACTGTAAAAAGTGTGGTGACGGTATTACCTTTTAAATGAATATTATCTTCTTTTTTTGTATTATTTAAGCATACTCGCTAAAACGTGTTTTACAGTAATTTATGTAGGTTGAAAGAAATTAGTTGTGAAAATCAATTAAGCAGATGAGGTTTCCAAACATCCGTTAAAATTTGTGTCATTCCGACATGATTGTGATAATTAAGATCTATATGGCTTACTTACCTTGCACTTTAAACCTATAATTATGAGTATATACCCTATTGCTGTATATATTGTATACCATCACCTGTGTGTATTTAACGTTCATCTTTCACTGATGACGGTCAAACTTGGAACACAGGTTTCCAAATATGTAACTTGATGAAGGCTATTGACAAGTTTTATGGGTGCTGTCACGATCTCGTAGGGAAGCCTGCCACTTCTCTGACTGAAGGCCTTGTGTTTTGTTGTCACTATCAGAGCTTTCGATGTGAGGACTTCTCATCACTTGGATTCGACCTAGATTTACTTGGGGGTCTCGTCGATAAAGCATATAACGCTTATCCTTCCGGGACATTTAAATATTTCCTTTTGTTTATATTATAGTTTTATTGACGTTAGCTATAACTTTGATAGCCACCGTAATGTTTTTTATGTTATTAGAAATGAACCAGTACTTCTGTTTTTATGCACCTCACCTTTTGTTTCAACAGTAAGGTGACAGTACCCAAATCAAATCACCAAGCCATCCTTTTATTCATTCATTGAAAACTCTGAGGAGGAATTATATTCATTTATGGTTGTATCAAAGGAAAAATATCGACGGGTGTTCTTACAAACTAGCACCCGGTGCTCACTTGATTTATTTATAGAATGCTCACCAATCAGCGTTTCCGGTTTTTGCGAATGTCAAGACACAAATCGAATCAAGGCTTGGATTTTGTAGTATCTTACACGTCAAATGAATATTTGTTTTGTCAGCATATCAACAATTTGCGATGGCCTTTAGAATTGATATGACATAAAAGTATTTCTATAGTGTGAATTTATTCCTATAGTCCAAAACTGAATGCATAGTCGTCGCAAGTGCCATTAAATAAAATGTAATCAAAACACTGACATTTGAGTTTAAATATCGTTTTTTGGTGCTATTGGAACTTAAAAACTAATTAACTGTAGACAAAAAAAGGTACATGGCTATCTATTTTAAGGCTACATTATTGTCATTACTGATTTGTTGACACATTTATTGATTTATAAGTATTTTTGCAAAAAGTGATCCGATTTGGGTACTGATCCGATTTGGGTACTCCCTCCTTAGTATATATCAAATAAGGATTTCCAACCTTTTGGTCCCAAGCCGATGAGTCATAGAAGGACGAATCAGCTGTATGATGCAGTGTGATTCAGTTTCATCATACTGTATCTATCTCTCAAGGTACAAGATGGTAGACCCTGCTGGTGAGATATTTTAGTCCCCGACGTTCTCCGTAACCTTGATAGACATCATACTGTATCTATCTCTCAAGATACAATATGGTAGACTCTGCTGGTGAGAAATCTTAGTCCCCGACGTTCTCCGTAACCTTGATAGGCATCATACTGTATCTATCTCTCAAGGTACAATATGGTAGACTCTGCTGGTGAGATATCTTAGTCCCCGACGTTCTCCGTAACCTTGATAGACATCATACTGTATCTATCTCTCAAGGCACAATATGGTAGACCCTGCTGGTGAGATATCTTAGTCCCCGACGTTCTCCGTAACCTTGATAGACATCATACTGTATCTATCTCTCAAGGTACAATATGGTAGACCCTGCTGGTGAGATATCTTAGTCCCCGACCTTCTCCGTAACCTTGATAGACACATTAATCCTGTTTGAATAGTGGTACTGATAAAATGCACGTTACGCATACTGTAATTTGAAATTGACCAATACTTTTCTAAATTTTTATCACCCCCTATTGTTTCAACAGGTTTTTAGACCAATTTTGTTTTCCAACTGTTTCACCCTTAGCAGCATGAATGAGTCCTTGAAGGACAACTCTGCCGTATGATGAAGTTTCATTCATTTTGCCATAAAATGTCTATTACCAAGCGTAAAGGTGCATCACCCATGCGTGTGATATGTTCACCTTCTTTTAAGTAGGATAAGAATATAATGACATGTTTAGGTGTGATGCAATTATCTAATTAATTCTATCAGTACAATCTGAAATTCATTTTACCGTTATTTCCCTTGAGAAATGACATCATTATTATTATCAACTAATTTTATACTCATTTATGCTATAAATGGAATTGGTTTTTGTCTACTTTCAAATATTTTATCACTCAACATGGTCCAAATTGACGCAATCTTTTCTTTGTGTGAAACTTTTTCGAAAAAGGATTAGTTTAATGTAGTTTATATCTCTACATTTATATACTAGTAGGCGCTCCCTTATGTTAGGTTTTTACCAGATGCGTTTGTCGGAGACAGGTGCACCGGCCTTGGTACTTTAAGTGAATTGTATGATCAGAACAAAGGTTAATCATAAGTAATTACATCAGACTTAAACTTGACGTAAATATCCGTGCTCGTACATAATGTTTTCTTACCTATCTGTCCCTGATCAGTGTTCAGGTTGTAAATGGAAGTCATGTTACTGCATACATAATAAATTTGAAATGAAGATATCAAAGATAAATATGATACACTTAAAACTCCATCAATCGTACAACAGCCAACCTTGAATATTAATCATTTAAACATATTTAACATGTACCAAACATTCATGTGCACAATTGATATACAACTGAGTTATTCTACTGATGTAACCTATGGCTAGGGTTATTACAAACTGACGACGTCAGACGACTAATGCGGGTTGTGATAGGTACAAACTGACGACGTCAGACGACTAATGTTATAGGTACAAACTGACGACGTAAGACGACTAATGCGGGTTGTTATAGGTACGTATCACAAGTTCAGTCACACGTTCGCTACTGCTGTCTAAAATATTATCACTGTTTTACGAAAAATGGGGAGATAGTTAAGATGCACCCTCAATATATATCAATTAAGTATTTATTAGTCATTTCTGAACATTTTCTTCAGGTTGGTTAGTATGGATTATGAAAAGTTCTTTTTTACCCTGGTCAATTGTCTGATGAAGGTGACAGTGTACATATCGTACTAGTCATCGAAACGTCACATCGACAATTTTATTGGTTGAGTAAAAAAGAACTTTTCATAACTTATTAGTCATTATTTAGGATGAATTTGGCCGCTTGTGTTCCGGCCTTCCGAAGTCGTCGTTACATTATTAGAGGATTTGTTTTTCCTCTGCCAACACAACTTAATAATCCAAGAGGCGTATACAATTGGCTTAAGTGGTAGCTTCAGCGCCTGGGCAGTAACGGTCTAGTGAATGTGCACTATGGATAAAAAATATCATTTGAAGCACCATCCTATACATTTCAAGGCAGAATACACCTCCAATACGTACCTTTGTACGTACACTTGTGTTTTTTTTAGTCCTAGGACATAGGACTGACATTACCACCTGATCAGTGAGACCATGCACAATCCACAAAAGGTATTAATTGATAGCAGGAATCGTTCACTTGTGTATTGTAAGGCGCCTTTCAGTGGTTTATTGAAACCAAGTTGGACGCTATATCATATAGCTTATTATATTGTGTGAAAGATATTTATCGAAATCGAGAGAAGGAATTGAATGTACTTCTAAGGTTCACTACAATATAGAGAAAATGTACAACCTTGCCGTTTCAACATATTGTAATGTTATGGTAATACTATATCTTTTATTGCAGTCGATTGCCACTTTCAACGGTATTATCTTCCAGTCGACTAGCCACATAATACCCAGTTTTAGGTAACGGCTAAATGCATGGTTGTAACGTATATAGCAAAATTCACGGCACTGGAAATTCTTTCTGTGTGCAAAATGGTATCATTTATCCCAGTATTGCAAATAATGTGGGACAGAATGAGGTATATGTTAGGATTATGATACATCTATTCTCTATTATGCAAAAATCTAGAAGTTGAAATTCTGGTGTCTGTGATTATGTACAGTATATCATGCAAATAAAGAACAGGATACATGAAGTTAAATAAGACAGGAAATAAATCAGAATAAATTTGAGCAGGCGTCGGTACCGGATATCAATGGAGAATGCTGTTATCAAATATCGGATGAGCAATACCAGGACCAGTTTTCAAAAGGATTTACGGAAAGGTCACTTTCCAAATAAAAGTAAAAAACTTTCGAGAACGCTTTCAAATGTCGAGTCAACTCCTGTAGGAAATTAAGATAAGTCTCAGCGCCGCTCACAAAGGCAATACGTTGGTTTATTGTCGACTTGTGATCCTAGTGTTGAGATCCTGGTATTCATTTCAACGAGAGATAATATGTGGTTTTATATGTGTTTACTAAGATTGTAAAAATTAAAAACGTAACTGGCCCAATCAAAGTGAACTTTCTAGATAGCCTGAATAGGTACAGCTGCATTAGGCACCCTTAGGAGGTTTATACTTATCAAATACAACTGAATAGTATGTGTTATGTTAACATGCATCACCTTCTGGATAGAAACAGTTTTTCTCGATTTGTTAGCAAATGATGATTTCAGCTTTATTATTGATCGTCCAAATCCCAAATGATCCAAATGGGTTTAAACCTTAACAAAATATAGTATATAGGTGTATGTTGCTCTCAGATGGAAACATGATTTAATAACATCTGATGCAATTGTTTATATAACTATCTACTCTGCAAATTTTGCCTTAAAGCTGATGATAATTCCAAAATTGATATTGACCGAAAGGGAAGACTTTGAAAGTAAGAAGAACGAGAATATAACAACTATTTAATAGTTACTGCTTCTAAAACAGAAATCAAAGTTATGTTTGTTTACAAAATACTGGGACGTAACTACAACAGGAAACTCTGCAAATGGAGATATTTCTCTATAACCTATAGATAGTTGGATTGTGCAGTAGCGGTTTATGTTGTAATGATACACGCAGTCAATACTAATGAAATCAGAAATTTTATTTTATAGCGATGTGCAATCCTAAAATGCATGAGAAATACAGAAATATATATACATATACATATATTTCATACAAAAATCTGTTCATGATTATATTTATTATGCAATTTGTTAATTGATGTAGATGAAAACGCCGGTTTCTATTTTTTTCTAATGTAATTTTACGTTTTCTTATCTAAAGTTGATTATATTGAAACTTAATGTAAGCAGTGTTATTTGTAGAATAGGACTTCCATGACAAATAATATTTGTTATAAACTCGTCATGAATTTCGATACTAAGATAACCAGGTGTTATTTGATACTGGAAACATTATTTGATTAAAATTAGACGGATTGCAAATGTAAGCACTTTGATCGATGCACTTTGCAGTTAAAATACAAATCAAATATTCAAACGTCCAGGTATGTAAAACCTATAACAGGTAAATGAGAAATCAAATTGTATAGGTGATTCATTATCATGTGCCGACTGTACTACACACCTGGGGATAGATTGATCATTTCAATACCTCATAGAAATCTTCGTCAGAACCAATTCAGCTGATAAATAATGTGAGTAACAATTCAATAAAAGTGTAAAATATCGGAGAAATACTTTAGACCGACATTGTTGAACCTATACAGGTTGCCGCTTGCGATGGTTGCACTTATCGTTTAATTACAGTGTATACATGTAGTTTGCACCAACGCAGTTTCATAATTTTGCACACAAACATCGGATGGTTAACTCAGTTAACATTCCAGTTCTCAGAAGTAACCCATGACAGATTCACATTATTCCAGATCCTATTCTAAGCAGAAGATATTTTTGATAAACTTTCCTTCAGCAATAAACTTATGTTGACCGGTAAATCACTGTTTACCTATAAGCTTCTATTGACAAATAAATAAGGTATTGTAAACATTTGAACTTCTTTTTGCCATTGAACTTTTGTTTAACAATTAACTTTTGTTTACCATACACTTTCTTAAACAATAAACTTCTGTTTATCATTTAACTATTGTTAAACAATATATTTCTGGGACCCATTGTTCAAAGGATGATAAGCTTAATCATTGTTCAAAGGCATTTTCAACCTCTAATAATTTGGTCAATATACGAGGTAAAAAGATAACCTTGTACGTGTTATTTAACTATATTAAATATTTTGTTATCTGGAAAGTTATAACTCAATTTATGGTTTTATTTAAAAGATATACAAAAAATATAAGTTGCGCTAATAACTGCAACCTGTTGACTAATACACTACTGTTGTTAACGGTTGTCATCGTGATGAGATCCACTACCATGTTTTTCAAATCCTGTTACTACATGTACCAGATCAGGAACATCGGCTGTATTCGGCAGTTTCTAACTGCAGATGCATGCAAGATTTTGGTGCATTCACTTGTTACCTCTCGGTTGGATTATGGTAACGCCCTGCTCTGTGGTATATCTGACAAACTAACTAGTCGTCTGCAGAGGGTCCAGAACACTGCAGCACGGCTAGTTACTCGTACTCGAAAGAGAGAGCACATCACACCTGCGCTTTATTCGTTGCACTGGTTACCTGTACGATACAGGTCGCAGTACAAAATTCTGGTATACACATACAAGGCACTGAATGGAACAGCTCCTCAGTACCTACAGGAACTTGTTACCCTGTATCAGCCGTCAAGATCACTGCGGTCGGAGTCAGAATCTTTGTTGTGTGTCCCAAAATCTCGTACTGTGACCTACGGAAACAGATGCTTTGGGAGGGTTTCGGCTTATTTGTTCAATTATGTGCACATTGCTTGTTAAATGATGAACGTGATTGCAAGCCTTTGTTGTTTGTTTTCACAATTATAACCATTACTATTACCCATATGTTGTAAAGCGCCTTAGAGTAATTTTACAAATTAAATAGGGCGCTATATAAATGCTGTATATTATTAATATTATTATTATTTGTTGTATTAATTTTTCAATTACATGATCCCTGAATAAATCAAACGTTTGAAATGTTACCAGATCCGTTTACAGATACACGGCGTGGGCAGGCACTTGTCGCGTCATATTTCGTTATAATAACCCTTTCGATAGTTTAAAGTAGAAAATGAGTTTACAGTAGTATGCTATATGATATCTACCTAACTATTTGCCTTAATAAAAAATAAAAAAGGTTATTGAATAGAGTGAAACATTTTAGTGAAAATATATAGTTTGTTCCAATTTTAAAAGTAATTTTAAAGAACGTTTTTTTCAGGACAATAACAAAAGTGAAAAAAATAATGATTTTTTTTTTCAGATAATGCCAACACACGTGTTTAAGTTTTAATTTAAATACATCTTTAAAATAGTATTGAAAGTTTCAGAATTTTATTTCGTCGATTTATCAAACGTGTGTGTATTTTGTAAAAATACCTGTGCAGGCATTCTTTGTCATAATTCACATAACATAATACACAATGTCATCTGTTACTAAACAAACCATTCGGAAAGATATCAATTAGTTTGGGCGAGATTTCCTTCATCTCGAGATTATATATCAAAGCGGATTATTCGAACGGGAAAGTATTTAATCAATGAAATGGTATTAACATAACGACCGTATCGTTCTGGTTATATTGAAAGAACCACTTTGCAAAGGCATTGTGGAAGAACGTAGGAAGCTGAGCTACACCACATACACCGACCACCATATAGTCTGCCGTTAATTGCTTTCCAGCAGTTTAATGTCCAACAGACTTTTATAGCGAATTCTTTGAATATGAAACATATATGGCAACTACGTGTGAGGGACGTTCAATCAAAGGAACTGATTTCTCGTTGAATGTCCGTGCGTTTATACCATACACACTGCTTTTAACTATCATAAGGTGAGATGTCTTGCCAGCAATTCCTCAAATCTTTCTGTAACATTGGACATTTTCCAGTTTTTAACTTGTTTCCTTTTTATTGACAGTGTCTCAACTTTAAAACGAGCACCTGGATTTTCGTGACATCTGAGTCGACAGTGCTCAGCTTTTACCGTGGGAACGCATTGTTTGTCATCGTAAACCAAGAAAACACAGCCCTTTGCCGTCCACCACAAGATGGCAAAACCTACATTCAGCACACATAATCACCAGGTATCGGATTGCCAGCCCACACCCTCCGAATACGATATATATATATATGCCTCGGACTTAATGAGCGAATTTACACCCAGAATGCCATAAAATATATAATTGAAAATCAGGTTGGTACGACGGTATGAAGCGGTTATATGTGTATACTTACCGGTAATTATACGCGGCCACGGTGTGTTAGATCGATTTTAGTGACAGTGAAACAGACACGGACTTAACGTGAAATAGGAAACAATGTAGTAAAATTACTTTTAAATTGAACGGCCGCTTCCTATTACCGACAAAGACATGAGGTTGCGTCCGATTGAAGAGTTATTGTGTCTAGGTTCAAAGTTCATGTGCGTGGCAACTTTTGCGCACACCTGTCTAGTGTTTTATATTAGTCTATTCTACTGTTCCAACCGGAAATAAAGGTCATGCTTTTTATATAAACAACATTCTCGACATGGCAACATTGTCTACATCCACAGTCAGTTAACCAATCGATGAAATTTTTGTAACAATTTCTTTTTTTGCATCAAATTGGTGATTCTCTTCTTTCCAGATAGATTTGTCTATTGTTTTGTTATTGCTCATTCTATTTCACCTCTTCTGTACTGTTGTGTGTTGTAATATAAACGTCATCAATATGTTTTTGAAATTCGATTTATTACTCATGTTGGCCTGGATGGAAGTGCTTAGGGATCGTAGCATGGGAAGAGATCGGAGTACCCGGAGAAAACCTACGTACTCGAACAGGTGACCGTTTTCACGTCCAATCGAGAATCAAATCACGACCGTCCCGGTGAAAGGCAAGTGAGCTACCCACTGCCCCACCCTTCGAACTCTTATGTAGAGAGAACTGTTCCGGAAAAATAATCAATCCCAGATTTCTTCAACTTGAAAATTGGAGAGTTGGTGCATCACTTACTGGCACGTATCGTTGTGTGACCAAGGCTAGTATATAATATTACCTGCAGTAAAACAGAAAAACACGATCCCAGTTTGGCATAGTCTATCGCGTGGAATGTTGTTGTTTGTTTAACAAACGCAGCTACGATCGTAATACTATTATAAAAACTAAAACATCATACAAGGACAAAATACGAAAGCAATACGACAAAATCAACCAGATCAGGATGGCGACCAGTCTGCATCAATCTGCATCTCAACGTAGGTGGGAGAAGCAGGGATGCTACTGTTAAGAAAAGAAAATTCAATGATTGGGAAATCGAAATTGTTATTACTATTTTACTGCTTAGAAGAAAGCCAGCACTGTTGGTCATTTACTAAGTTCCAATCGAAGAACGCGGTTTATTTAGAATGAAATGTTACGTTTTAGTGTTTTTTTTTAAAGACAAAACATCATTGATATACTTGAAAGTAAAATAAAAGGCCCTTGCTTGGGTTTTGAAACCTGTTCTGATGAGCTCTAATTCTAAAAACAACCATCTAAAATATTTTATCCTGGCTATTTTCTTGATACAAAATTTGTTCCAAATTAAATCCGAACAATTTACTTGTATCGCCGTCTTTCTTGGTAGCAGACGAGGGTCAATTAATCATATCACATGCGTCAGGAATCACTTGTATGATGTATAAAGTATATATTATCTATAACAGTCCTTTGAAGTATCCTCCTTAGCAGCAATCCACTTTCGCAATCGCGCTATATATGACGAAAAAACTGTGCGGTGGTCTCTCCTTGGTATAATCGCGATGCACTTGGGGATTGCACTACTCAGATAACCCCCAGGGACATACTATTTACAAAAGAGTCTTTTCGTTCGGAAAAGAAACTGGAAAGGCACAGGGAAATCGATTCGATGAATACGGTTAGTGGTAAATCTGTACTACCTTCTCTTGCTTCAAAAACGCTTGTGCAATAATTGCTTTTATTGAATGAACCATTGTCGTGAACTATTTGAATTCATGCAAAAATTTGTCTTTGTTAAAAAAGGCAGTGATGGGTTTTTCCCTCCTTGTATAGTATCTGAAGCTGATGGAATTGAACAAAAAAATGTGCTATTTATACGTCTGGCAATCCCTGGCCTTTCTAGATTTCTTGACAACCATTCCCTTTTATGAATGCACCGATAGGGTTCAAAGTAATAATCGCAGTTACCGTACCTTTCTAATATATTTAATCACATTTCAAAGTTTCGGCCTTCTGTTCAGATATCTACACATAGGGGTACAAAGCTTCTCTGATTTCAACGCTAGGTATATGTGATAGGGACTGCCTTCTGAAATGCCAACTTAATTAGCTATCACAGGAACAGTATGACGACCATCGTCCTTAATAAATGCTTTTCAAAGCAGGAATGTTTTTGTTTATGCTGCAACAACTGGCCAACTACACATCTTTGGCTTAAACAACCACATTTAATCAGTTCTCAATGTGGCGGCAAAGGCGTCTTTCATCCTGCACAACCTGCATGTTTCTATTATTGCGGTATCTGTAAAGCACACCGTACTTTTGATATGGGAGCGTTTTTCAGATTTAGTCGCAATCTTTGTTTTAGCCACTAGTCAGGAGTGCATACCATTCTTAAGAATGGATGACTTGTTCAATTCGTGTCTGATGATGTATCAATTTCGTGCGTGCATCGTTATTGAAATGGTTTTGCAGTTTAAACAGTCGCTTACCCATTATATTGCTTGTTCTTGTGGACGCTGGGCGGTGACGGAATAGTAAGATTGGCCCTCGTTAGAAAACGGAAGCATTCAGTTTAGTATGACATATGCATACTTAACCGTTCTTATTTTACATTCGACCGATTGAATCCGTCTTATTCTTTTGTCGTTTGAGATATTTTCTAAATTCTAAATTTAAACATGTCATCAAGAGAATCATGCTGTATAAAACTGCCATATGATGTTACAAATACCTGGATGATTATAATTTATTAAGAGAAGATTATTATATGTTGATATACATAGTAACTGTTGGATCAACATATTCTGTGAACCACTTTTGTTATAAAGGAAGAATTAATAGACTTTCAATTATAATACCAGTTTGCTCCGCCTAAATAAAAACCTTTGAGCCAGATTGATGAACCTATATCCATATTTTAGATATTTCAACAAAAAACTCACGGAGGCATGTAGTACTATCTGCCCGTGTACCAGCGTAACAAATGATACGATAAAAACGTTATATATTTGGGAGTATTCCATCAAATTTCCTTTGTTTCCTCCTCGTTATGTTTAGAAGTGTAACTCGTTTGTCATACACGTTTTATAACACGTGGATAAACCCCGAGGGGTAAACTGATCAGATGTACGTAATTAGTTAATTTCTCTGATACAAACATGACTTTCTGTGTACAAAATGAAACCATGATTAAACTCTATGTGATCTGTCTTAATTTTTGTTTAAACATAAGATATGGTATGTGNATCATAAGAGAAGGTATTGCATCATTAGAGAAGGTATTGCATCATTAGAGAAGGTATTGGATCATTAGATAAGGTATTGGATGATGAGATTAGGTATTGGATCATTAGATACGGTATTGTATCATGAGATTAGGTATTGGATCATTAGAGAAGGTATTGTATCATTAGAGAAGGTATTGTATCATTAGAGAAGGTATTGGATCTTTAGAGAAGGTATTGTATCATGAGATAAGGTATTGTATCATTAGATAAGGTATTGTATCATAGAGAAGGTACTGTATCATTAGATAAGGTATTGTATCATCAGATAAGGTATTGTATCATGAGATTAGGTATTGTATCATTATAAAAGGTATTGTATCATTAGTTAAGGTATTGTATCATTATATAAGGTATTGTATCTTTAGAGAAGGTATTGTATCATTAGATAAGGTATTGTATCATTAGAGAAGGTATTGCATCATTAGAGAAGGTATTGTATCATTTTAGAATGTATTGGATCATTAGAGAAGGTATTGTATCATTATAGAAGGTATTGGATCATTAGATAAGGTATTGGATCATTATAGAAGGTATTGGATCATTAGATAAGGTATTGGATCATGAGATTAGGTATTGGATCATTAAAGAAGGTATTGTATCATTAGAGAAGGTATTGTATCATTAGAGAAGGTATTGTATCATTAGATAAGGTATTGGATCATTATAGAAGGAATTGGATCATTAGATAAGGTATTGGATCATTATAGAAGTTATTGGATCATTAGATAAGGTATTGGATCATTATAGAAGTTATTGGATCATTAGATAAGGTATTGTATCATTAGATAAGGTATTGTATCATAAGTTAAGGTATGTATCATTATATAAGGTATTGTATCATTAGATAAGGTATTGGATCATTAGATAAGGTATTGTATCATTAGATAAGGTATTGTATCATTAGATAAGGTATTGTATCATTAGATAAGGTATTGTATCATTAGATAAGGTACTGTATCATTAGATAAGGTATTGTATCATTAGATAAGGTATTGTATCATTAGATAAGGTATGGTATCATAAGTTAAGGTATGGTATCATTAGAGAAGGTATGNTTAAGCTGCCTTGTTGGTACATATCGATAAAGCTGCTCACGTGTTAGTGTAATAAGATTTTCTGTTGGAAACACATCTTTGAAGGGTTCGCATGATCCAAAATAGACTGACACAAGCAAAGTATTCAGTTTAAAAATTAAAAACAATAACCTGATATTTTATTTGATATATGGTCAAGGGAACAATTGTTATGTTATATAAATAGCCTGACTTCATGTCAATGTAGAGAATAAAAAAACCTGCAGCAATATCAATCCTTGATAATTCAATTATATTCCGAAGTCTCTGTCTAATCGACATATACTATATTACTATCAATATTGATAATACGTATTTGGCATTCAATCAAGGCCTGCTTCTAACATTTATAAATGTAACGTTTCGGACGCGTCATATTGGCAAACTCACTACTTCACAGGTTTTCTATCGGTGACGCTGAAATTTACATTTATTATATTTTATATCAGTCATAATACGTTCGCTTATGGATGGCTTCATCTTCGCTAATATATCGTGAGATATGAATTGGCAGATTTCTCTCTCGAAAAACTTTAAATACTTGACGATCATGGCGGGTGCAACATGGGATACAGGGAACATTTCTGGTCCACTTGGTATTGGCCCCTGTATTTCGTGTGGAGATAATGACTTATTTCCACCTCGGCAACTGTTGTCTTCCTTTGGTTGGTATCCACTAGGTGATGTTTTTGTTTTGACGTTTCTTCACTAATGTTGTGTTTTCGTATCGATTTTGAGTTTTAATTTCGTCTCTTTGGTATGTCGTTTATTAATTCATGTTTTCTTAGACTGTCTCGGTATTGTTTCTGAGTGGTGACATAATCCTTGGTTGCTTCACCTCTCATTGTGGAATTAGTAGTAGAGACAGTCATAGAGGCATTGATGGCGGTACGACGACAAGTAGAGGCTGTATAATTCACAGGTGTCTTAATGATCATTATAGAAGGTATTGTATCATTAGAGAAGGTAATGTATCATTAGAGAGGGTATTGTATTATTATAGAAGGTATAGGATCATTAGAGAAGGCATTGGATCATTAGAGAAGGTATTGGATCATTAGAGAATGTATTGGATTATTAGAGAAGGTATTGCATCATTAGAGAAGGTATTGGATCATTAGAGAAGGTATTGGATCTTAAGAGAAGGTATTGGATCATTAGAGAAGGTATTGGATCATAAGAGAAGGTATTGTATCATTAGAGAAGGTATTGTATCATTAGAGAAGGTATTGTATCATTAGGTAAGGTATTGTATCATTAGAGAAGGTATTGTATTATTAT
The DNA here is from genome assembly GCF_002113885.1 of Mizuhopecten yessoensis. Classification (NCBI taxonomy): domain Eukaryota; kingdom Metazoa; phylum Mollusca; class Bivalvia; order Pectinida; family Pectinidae; genus Mizuhopecten; species Mizuhopecten yessoensis. Next base: position 262,606 of record NW_018480054.1, on the reverse strand, counting down.
AGAAGGTATAGGATCATTAGAGAAGGTATTGGATCATTAGAGAAGGTATTGGATCATTAGAGAAGGTATTGAATCATTAGAGAGGGTATTGTATTATTATAGAAGGTATAGGATCATTAGAGAGGGTATTGAATCATTAGAGAAGGTATTGGATCATTAGAGAAGGTATTTATAATTAGAGAAGGTATTGTATCATTAGAGAAGGTATTGTATCATTAGAGAAGGTATTGAATCATTAGAGAGGGTATTGTATTATTATAGAAGGTATTGGATCATGAGATAAGATATCGGATCATGAGATAAGGTATTGTATGTTTATATAAGGTATTGTATCATGATATTAGGTATTGGATCATAAGAGAAGGTATTGGATCATTAGAGAAGGTATTGGATCAATAGAGAAGGTATTGGATCATAAGATAAGGTATTGTATCATTAGATAAGGTATTGGATCATTATATAAGGTATTGTATCATTAGATAAGGTATTGTATCATTAGAGAAGGTATTGTATCATTAGAGAAGGTATTGTATCATTAGATAAGGTACTGTATCATTAGATAAGGTATTGGATCATTAGATAAGGTATTGTATCATTAGAGAAGGTATTGTATCATTAGATAAGGTATTGTATCATTAGATAAGGTATTGTATCATTAGATAAGGTATTGTATCATTAGATAAGGTATTGTATCATTAGATAAGGTATTGTATCATTAGATAAGGTATTGTATCATTAGATAAGGTATTGTATCATTAGATAAGGTATTGTATCATTAGATAAGGTATTGTATCATTAGATAAGGTATTGTATCATTAGATAAGGTATTGTATCATTAGATAAGGTATTGTATCATTAGATAAGGTATTGTATCATTAGATAAGGTATTGTATCATTAGATAAGGTATTGTATCATTATATAAGGTATTGTATCATTAGATAAGGTATTGTATCATTAGAGAAGGTACTGTATCATTAGATAAGGTATTGTATCATTCGATAAGGTATTGTATCATTAGATAAGGTATTGAATCATTAGAGAAGGTACTGTATCATTAGATAAGGTATTGTATCATTAGAGAAGGTACTGTATCATTAAATAAGGTATTGTATCATTAGTTAAGGTATTGTATCATTAGATAAGGTATTGTATCATTCGATAAGGTATTGTATCATCAGAGAAGGTACTGTATTATTAGAGAAGGTACTGTATCATTCGATAAGGTATTGGATCATTAGATAAGGTATGGTATCATTAGAGAAGGTATTGTATCATTAGAGAAGGTACTGTATTATTAGAGAAGGTATTGTATCATTAGATAAGGTATTGTATCATTAGTTAAGGTATGGTATCATTAGTTAAGGTATGGTATCTTTAGAGAAGGTATTGAATCATTATATAAGGTATTGTATCATTAGAGAAGGTATTGGATCATTAGAGAAGGTATTGTATCATTAGAGAAGGTATTGTATCATTAGAGAATGTATTGGATCATTAGAGAAGGTATTGTATTATTAGATAAGGTATTGTATCATTAGTTAAGGTATTGTATCATTAGTTAAGGTATGGTATCATTATATAAGGTATTGAATCATTGAAAAGGCATTGGATCATAATATAGGGTAATGAATCATTAGAGAAGGTATTGGATCATTAGAGAAGGCATTGGATAATTAGAGAAGGTATTGTATCATGAGAGAAGGTATTCGATCATAAGAGAAGGTATTGCATCATTAGAGAAGGTATTGGATCATTAGATAAGGTATTGGATCATGAGATTAGGTATTGGATCATTAGATACGGTATTATATCATGAGATTAGGTATTGGATCATTAGAGAAGGTATTGTATCATTAGAGAAGGTATTGGATCTTTAGAGAAGGTATTGTATCATGAGATAAGGTATTGTATCATTAGAGAAGGTATTGCATCATTAGAGAAGGTATTGTATCATTAGAGAAGGTATTGGATCTTTAGAGAAGGTATTGTATCATGAGATAAGGTATTGTATCATTAGAGAAGGTATTGCATCATTAGAGAAGGTATTGTATCATTAGAGAATGTATTGGATCATTAGAGAAGGTATTGTATCATGAGATAAGGTATTGTATCATTAGAGAAGGTATTGGATCATTATATAAGGTATTGGATCATTAGATAAGGTATTGGATCATTAGAGAAGGTATTGGATCATAAGATAAGGCATTGGATCATTAGAGAAGGTATTGGATCATAAGAGAAGGTATTGGATTATTAAAGAAGGTATGGTATCATTAGATAAGGTATTGGATCATAAGATAAGGTATTGGATCATAAGATAAGGTATTGTATCATTAGAGAAGGTATTTCGTGCACATCAAGAGGAATGATTACTATAGATACAACGTAAGGACGCAAACGTCTATGAAGAAAGACAAGAAAGACAAACAAAATAAACATATAACTGCATCATACGAACATTTTAAGACTCACAAGAGGTATCCAAAGTTAAAAGAATCGAAAAAGACAGTACTGCACATCCATCAATATGACAAAGAAAACTTACCTCAGGGATTAAACAGTAGTAACAGAATCACCACTACAACAACCACAACCATCACTACTACCACAACCATCACTACCATCACAACCACCACAACCACCACAACCATCACAACCATCACCACAACCATCAAAACTATCACAACCACCATAACCATCACAACCATCACAACCATCACAACCACAAGAACAGCCACAACCATCACAGCTATCACAACCATCACAAAAACCACAACCACCATAACCATCACAACAACCACAACTATCACAACCAACACAATCACCACAACCAACACAACCAACACAACCAACACAACCATCACAACCACCACAACCACCACAACCACCACAACCACCACAACCACAATAACCACAACAACCACCACAACCATCACGACCGTCACAACCATCAGGATCATCACAACCACCACAACCACCACAACCACCACAACCATCACAACCATCACAACCACCACAACCACCACAACAACCACAACAACCACAACCACAACAACCACAACAACCACAACAACCACCACAACCATCACAACCGTCACAACCATCACAACCATCACAACCACCACCATCCTCACAACCACCACAACCACCACAACCATCGCAACCACCAGGAGCAGTTGTAGTAAGCGGAAGTGGTATAGTAGCTATAGTGGTGGAAGAAAGGAAAAAGTAAAGGTACCGCTATAAATAACAAATCTTTCTAATACTATTACAGACAATGATAGCGATGATTAAGCTGTAATATCTAATAAAATATTACGTGGAAATGTACTTGTTATCAAATTTTTGTTAAAATCTTCTGTATCTGACACCGCGTACCGAATAACCTAAAACATCAACTGCACGCTAACTGTGAACCGGATTGATATCAGCAAATTAATTGTATCACGTCATTACTGAATTAGCGACTTCATCATACGGCATTGAGACGAAAAGATAAACCAAATCATATAAAGAAAATATGGCTTACGGCTTATAAAACGAAGAGAAAGCCTACATCAATCTCCAATTAAAATGTCAAAACGTAACCCTGGTACCAAAAGTAACGATCGCCGCCTGACCTGTGAAAGGAGTTAAGGTAAAAATTGCTTTTCTTTGACCATCAGTGTTAACGACGCAGGTGACACCTCACACTGTTAACGACAAAAGCGCCACTTTACGGCAATTGGGTTTAAACATTATCCGAGACATTAATCAAATCATTTACAATAGAAAAGTTCAACTTTACCTTTTTGTCAAGTGATTTTTATAACATATACAATTCGGTGGCCTTCCCATCTATTGTGCGTCAGTTTGAGACATTTTCCGTACGTTTCAATTAATGTACCATTTCTCGCTAAGGTATATTATCATATGGGCAATTTAAGAGCGTAAAATTGTCCGTTTTGGTTAGGAAATTTAAATTGGAATTTAAATGACACGTCTCCGGGTAGCAATTCCCTTTCGAGCGGCTGGTTTAAAATAATATGGCGTGTTTTATGTATTGTTAATGTGTTTAGCAGTCGACTCTGTCGGGTCTGGCCCGTGGTACTGTTACAGCGGTACGACCAGGTAGTGGACACGTTTATAGCATTCCAGACCTTCCCACAATTATCACCTGTTTACCCACTGATAGGTATACACGTGACAACATCAACAGAACAAAATATAGAAAATAATTCAAATTACCATTACACTCTCGACAACATCAACAGAACAAAAAATAGAAAATAATTCAAATTACCATCACACCCTCGACAACATCGATATCAACAGAACAAAAAATAGAAAATAATTCAAATTACCATCACACCCTCGACAACATCAACAGAACAAAAAATAGAAAAAAAATCAAATTACCATTACACCCTCGACAACATCAACAGAACAAAAAATAGAAAATAATTCAAATTATCATTACACCCTCGACAACATCAACAGAACAAAAAATAGAAAAAAAATCAAATTACCATTACACCCTCGACAACATCAACAGAACAAAAAATAAAAAATAATTCAAACTGATATTGCTAATTTTCATCTCATCCTTTCTTCACATGCTGTATTCATCAGATAATTACTTGGTTTATTTTTACTGTGCAGAAAAAAACAACATTTAGACAAACTGTTACTGTTTGTAGGTCAGTATATTAAGGGTGACTCTACAGTAAAACATGACGTCATCTTTTGAAGGTGCTTAAAAGCCACGACACACTAACAGTAAGTTACGTTGTCGAGTTTCAAAAGTCTGCCATCAAAAGCTTAATGATAAAGGATGCGTGTCCCTATTATAACGTTTCGGGTCTCTTTGACTCCGGATTTTCTCTTTCATAATGGATACAGCAGTATTTCGCTTTACTACATGTGACCATCTGATGTAAACGCTCTTTTGAAAGTATTCAAAGTACTTAAGATCGATTGTCTTTCGTGAAAATGTGCTTTTCAGTCTTCAAGTAGTATGAGGCTCCATAAGATCCTATTAAAATAAAGGAAAGAAATTTAGAAAAAAGGAGAATTATTAGAATTTTTGTTTTTGTTATTGTGTTATTTCCTTGAACAAATTTCATCCGTCAGTTTTAAAGGTTGATTTAGAGGAGTGTCATCACCAGGTGATTCTGTCATGGTTAGGTTAGGTCATATATAATTACAAGGAATTTATTGAAAGATTAAGTCAAAAAGATTTTCTTTAACAATATAGTCCTTTGTTTACCTCATTTTTAATTAAAATGGCGGTTCTTAAGTAAGTTACCACTATCCCATTTAGAGTACAAAATACCCATTTTCGATCAAGCAATTGTCTCAGCTTTTGTTCATGGGATATAACAAGACATTGCCGTACCCGATAAGAAATAAAATATCTAGAAATCAAGGAGCCCGAAAAGTTCTAGTCTTTGATTATTGAATTTGTGCTAAATTTGGCATTTCGGTGTATGTCTTATTTTAACACTTGTTTCTTGTACGTTAGATCGTTGCTGATCAACACACATTACATGAGTACTGGTTAATTTGAAATTAACGATGAGTAAAGTGTATATTATGAACTGTGCCACAAACGTCCTAATTGTGCATATCAAGGTTACGGCATAGCTCGGGGACTAAGACACAGACCTATATACACTGCCATCTGGTGGGTTGTGGGATAAAGGTTACACACATACATGCTACTTCACACTTAATCTTTGGTGACAGATACAGTAAAGCAAAAATGATTCCTTTTGTGACATACAGCTGTTTCGTCATTCAAGGACACTCATTGGCGATACTACGGTCCAACAAGTCCAAACAGGTCTTAACTACTAATCAAACAAACTGGTCTTAACTACTATTCAAACAAACTGGTCTTACCTATTAATCAAACAAACTGGTCTTAACTACTAATAAAAAAACTGGTCTTAACTACTAATCAAACAAACTGGTTTTAACTACTAATCAAACAAACTGGTCTTAACTACTATTCAAACAAACTGGTCTTAACTACCAATCAAACAAACTGGTCTTAACTACTAATCAAACAAACTGGTCTTAACTACTAATCAAACAAACTGGTCTTAACTACTATTCAAACAAACTGGTCTTACCTATTAATCAAACAAACTGGTCTTAACTACTAATAAAAAAACTGGTCTTAACTACTAATTAAACAAACTGATATTAACTACTATTCAAACAAACTGGTTTTAACTACTAATCAAACAAACTGGTCTTAACTACCAATCAAACAAACTGGTCTTAACTACTAATCAAACAAACTGGTCTTCACTACTAAT